>NW_020955583.1:586513-605088 GCF_003031625.1 Empidonax traillii
AGAGAGAGAAATAAGAAAGCCTTAAAAGCAAATAAATAAAATCCCAGAGATATCATTCTCTCAGATCTCTACTGTAGGCCATGCAGAAGGGGGAAAAGAGGAACACTGGTGCTTAAGAGGTAAAATGTAGATAATTATTTTATAGCATGCTTTATAGATTTTTTAAAAGAATCAATGGTAAGGACAGCTACAGAGTAAAAAGAAAGTCCACAACAGAGACTCTATACTTACAATATGTCAGCAGTGTCCACCTGCAGAGGATCACAGAAATATTACAAAGGGTGAAGTGCCAAAAACTGCTGAGTCTACAAGTATAGAGAGAAAATGAATAGGAGAAAGCAGAGGAAGTCTCCACCCTTCTTAAGTTTAGCTAGTGTTTTTAAATCCTCTTACTGACTGTTTCCCTGGTGCTTCTCTGGCAACCTACCCTCCCATAGACTAGTTATAGCAATAGATAGTAATTTATACTACTGTAATTCAGATGATGTCTCTTCATCGTCCCAGGATTATCCAAAACATTTTCTTTCTTAATGAAGCATTAGTTTATGTTGTACAGATATCTACATAAAGACAGCTTACTGAAATACCCAATTGGAACAGCATTGTACAGAGAGATTTAATCAATCTCTATACTTTTGGATAATTTAATAGAATTGGTATTATTACAAATACATGAAAACATAAGCTTTTAAGCTTGGCATCTCACCAGCATTATTTCTCCCCTTATTTTATCACAGCTATACTAATGGTTGCACCAATAGCAGTCACATCACCTTCTTTCTTCCTCAGATGATACTGTCTAGCCAGACTAGCATGCCTGGCTTAAAGTCCAGAACTCCCCTGGACTCTCACAATCACAGGAGGTGGGAGGAAGAGTAGGCTACAAGGGTAACTAGTGCATGCCTGATTTCAGAACAGCAGTAAATAATGAACAGCATGGATATCTTGTCCAGAACAAGGCTATGTTGTTTCTGGTTTGGCTTTTCAAAATTGAAGTGAATTAGGCTGCCATTTTGTAACGTCTGCTACTTAAGAAGTAATACATGGTGCATCACTGCCTAGGGACTTGAAGCCCAAACTAGGTGCAACTGCTCCAGACTGATTTGAAGCTTTGTTTTATACTGAGGCCATTTTTTTTAACCTTCTGTGTTATTTTTTGCTTCATTAAGAGTAGAGCATGCATTTAAGAATATCTACAGAAATTTTCAGGCTCTAAAATCTTAAAAATAGAACCGATCTCCTAAAAGTAATATATATTAGTAAAGAAACTGTCAAGTGCTGCACAATAAGAAATCAATAAAAATAAAAATATTTTCTCCTCCTAACTTTCCACTCCCTGCCTCAAGCCTCCACCATCTCTTGGAAACTGTTCTGATTATACTCTTAGACAAGCGCTAAGCAAATTGAGGGTACTAAGTTTTGAAAAACTGTTTTGTCTTTTTGTCCCAAGGTGGAACAATATCTCATTAAACATAAAGTCATGACAGAGCAGTGATATCTGTGATTGTCTGGGTTATCAGCCATAGCAGGAGTTGTACCTCTTACCATGTGGCTGTACTTCACTGTACAAAATGACTGGACCCACTGCAACAGCTATGCATAATGGGAATATATACATTGCTATTTGTCTCCCACAGTGAAATCAGCTTATCAAACATACCTTGTAGTTCATGAGTGGAAGTTGCCAAAGTACATATTCTACAGTTCCATTCATTTAATCATTTAAAATAGCATCACTTCTGCACAGTTTGTGCAGATAATGAGTGTTAAGAGCAGTTGCAACCATTGTAATGCCCAATACTTGACACACGGGAGAAATTTGGAATATTTCCCTAAAAGAAAATTATGAGAAATAGAAATATTGTAATTCAATTCCAGAGGGGGAAAAAAAATTAAACCACACTGCTATTTCATGTTTCTTAGATCTTTGTTAACCATATCAGGAAGAGAAAACGGAGCTCTCTTCTTTTCATTACTGTGTTTAGCTTTGATACAATGGCTCACGAAATATAGCTCTCCCTTAGTTATTCAGTAACTTCTTATGACGATTCCAATTGTACACTGTGTAAGTAACTCATGTTTCTTATTTGTAAAAGATAAAGCTTTTCAATAAAGATTAGGGACTTCGTGGGAGTATTACAAATAGAGACAGGCAAGTACTAAAACTCTTCACGCCTTCCTGTATCTGCATAGTGATAAAACAATGGAGAAAATCTACACAGTAACAGGGTAAGCCATCCACTGCTTTCAGATAGCAGGTGAGAGGAATCTTTGGGAACCACCCATGAATAAACAGTCCAGACTTTGCAGAAGGGCATGGCTAATTATTCAGCAGTTCCAGTTTTTCATATGGAAAACATGTTCAATCATCTTGCCTACATGCAGGTGCTCCAGTTGAAAAAACTTTCATTTTCATTTTTTCTTTCATTTTTATAGCTTTAATGATTATTTTAACGTAATTTTCATTATGAAAATCACAGGAAGATGAATTTGTAGATTAGTCCTTAAATTCACTGAAATTTAGAAGAGTTTTTACAAACTAAGATGGGAGGGGTGGGGGATGCCTGGAATCTGTGTTGGTTTCCAAGACTTTTGATGTAAAACCCAGCAGTTTCTGCAGATATTTTGCTCTGAGGCTTAGGTATTGATAGATGCCAAAAGTCAAGAGAGAGTACAGAGGGAGAAGAACCCATGGAGTTTTTGAGTGGAAAGAATTTGGAAGAATCCTCAAAATTGTTGGTTCCTGGCTTTCAAATGAACCTAATTACTCTTACACATATGGCTGAGTCGCTTCTGAACAGCTTCTGGTGCCCAAAAGTGGCTATGTGGAAATGCAAAAGGACTCATGAAAGTCTGACCTAGCTTCAGTTTCTAATCTTGCTGCTTCCTCCCTACAACAAAAATGAAAGGCTTAGAAAATAATTTTCCCTTCAGGATAAAAAGAGGGAATTTAAAATTTTTGTGGTTTTCCCTATGCCTATCCAAGCTCTGCATTAACTCAGTACTAGTATATCTATGCACAGGCCAACACAAAGGAAAAAGCACAGAACAGCAATGACAGCAATGTCAGCACTGTACATGAGGCAGGGATTTTCCAGGTCATTTTTATCCAGTTCATCACTACAATTTGCTGGTCCAATTCTGCCAAATCAGCAGAAGTACTTCTTAAAAGAAAGCCTCGCCCAGTTCTGCACAGGCAGCACTCTAAGAGTTTGCAGTGTTACTGGCACTTTTCATCAGAGATCCATTGTGAATTGCACTTTTAAATAAAGCACACAAGGATTAGAAAATTCTGACCACTGCTGTACGTATTCATATCCCCAAGGCAATTTGTAACAATTGATGATTTCACCCAGTTGAAATAGCAATATGGTCCTTGCCTATAGCAGGCTGAGACATGAACTGAAGAAATGCAAGGGAAGCTGTGACCAACACACAGAGTCATTTCTCAGTTGTGGCATGTTTGATGTACACAAGAAAAATAAGTAAAGAGTTTTGCCTATTGATGGCCTAGTGGACAAAAGAATATCTGGAATGAAATCATGCAAAATAGTGGGAGAAAAGAATGAAGTAAAATTGAGAAATATTTCATTTCATGCACTTAGACAACACTTCAAAAATCCATTGAAGAGTACCTTGTACTGCCTTTAGTCCTGCTGAAGGCAATGTTGAGTGAATTATTATTCTATCAAAACAGATATAGCCTAGCTCTTTTTCAGATGAAGGAAAACAGTTCTTACTGGGACAATCTTTGGTAATCACAGAACCACAGAAAACTTGAAAGACCTTGACTTTCAAAGTCCTGGGGGTTTCCATTCCCCTGCCCTAAGGGAGAAGCAACTATATCCATTTAAATCTTGTCAAAGAGTTCTTGCCATCCTTAAGCTGCCTCAAAGAGGCTCCATGGTCTCACCAGATAACTTGCTGTCCTCCTAGCCAAGTCTCTTCAACAGAAGATGAGTGCATTTATTTCCCAGGTGGAAGGAGGAACAGCTGGAGGGCAGAGAGAGGCAGCCCACCTGCAGGGAGCCCTTCTCACCCTCATGATCAGTCCAAGCCTGGCAGCACACAAGACCGACTGAGAAGTTGCTCATAAAATGGTCTCTCTGGGTTAACACAACCCTGACTGTTTTGAAAAAATACTGAAACACAACACAACTGCCTGTGTCTACATAGTGATAAAACAATGGAGAAAATCTATGTGCTAACAGGGTAAAGCATGTGGTGGTTTCTGATACCAAGTGAGCTGGTATGTCTTTGTTTCTTACAAGGTACTTTGAAGGAGAAGGGTGTACATGAAGCCTTTCCAGAAGCAAAAGAGCTCTCTAGAAGGCATGTGGTATATATCATGTTTCTTTTAAATGGATGTTTTGGTCGCTTTAGAAAAATCTTGCCTGTTAACTGAAGCACGTACTGGGGACAAAAAAGCGATCCTTGAGGGAAAAGTTAGCCTGCAGGAGGAAGTAAGTATCAATGTGGGAGAACTAGAGTCAAAGGAAAATTAATAGCAGTGTGTGACTCTGTGCCTTCACATGCAGGCAAAATGCTTTCTTTTTTTGCGTAGTGCAATTAGCGTGCAACTCATGCTTAGACTAGACTCCCAACTTGTGTCTTGTCTTCATATCCATTTAAAGCAGTGCTCTGAAAATCATTATTCTTGCCTTGCACACTGGCTGCAATCTTCTGCTGACATCCCAACTCCTTCCCAAATGATTCTCTGACCTTATAATGTCTTTTTAGCTATCCTCCCTACATACACCTATCCTGCCACTGACATGAAACTGGCAGATTGATTCTAACTTTCAATACTATCAAACTAATTCTGGGATTTGAAAGCTGGACAGTAAGGTCTAAACACAATGGAAACAGCCATTCACATAAAAGTTTCTCCCTTCAAAAATCCATATCTATGGTGAAACATTATGACTAGAACTGACTGCAATTGAATCTGATTGATACTATCATTAGATCTGACAGTATCTCACGACACCATCTCTAAAACAGGACTTTTCATTCACTGAAAATGAGCTCTGATCACCATGTGAAACTGTTGCCACAGCTTCCTTCCCATACTCTCATCTTTATTAGAAATACTGAAAGTGTTCAAGGTGCTAACTAGTACCTTGAATTTCATCAACATCACAGTTCATTTCTTTTTATATTCCCATATTCTGCTGTAGAAAGGTTTGTTTATAATGCTGCAAAATTTCATAGAGAACACCAAGAGGTATTTTATTGCATTTATAACCTAAAATCAGTTTCAGAAATGTAAGCATCACACCAAAAAATATGTTTAAAATATTGTCTCTGCTCTAAAAACTATTGCTGCAGTGGACATGCCTTTCTGCCAAACTACATCTTCTTCCAATCATTACCAGGTTTGCTTTTGCCTAAAAACAATACTTGTTTTTGTGGTAGCTGCATTTTTTTTAATCAGCTTCCTCTCCTACAATACTGTATGTGATTCCATTTGTAAGGTGCTGCTCTTCTTGGGACACAGCATGTGTCTTTGTCATATTAACTCTGCCATGAAATTAAATATCACTTTGATGTCAGCTATCATACTTTCAAACTCTTCCATTCTATGCTTATCTTGTCCAAGGAACTGTATAGCTTTTTTTGAGCTTTCAAAGCTCAGTCTGGATGCTAAAGGTCCATCTGATAGTTTGTGTCAGCATCTATTCAGATGTCTACTAATGTAGTCATGTTGGTCTTGGTAGATTAAAAGAGAGAAACTGATGTGAAATTAGATCAGGTATAGCTAAAAAAATAGTGGCAAGGCAGTGAAAAGTCTGGTTCAACATGTGTATGATGCAGCTAAGCTAGAATAGAACACCAAAACATGGGTAAAGGCACAATTCAGGCCCAAGATATTTAAGTGATGCATGATGCACCAGCTCAAATGTAATGCCTATTAGAGAGTATATACCACTCCTCCCTGTTAGCATTAATTTTTATTCTCCATTTAATTTTCACTTGCATAGAAATATGCTAATCCTTATGTTGTCCCCCATGTCTCACACTGTGAATCATTCATAAAAAAAATTACTACCTAAAGTCTTGAACAAATCCTTTAAATGTGTTATTTCAGAACTTGCCTAATTAGTATTCATACACTGCTTCAATTCAAATCCAAATCTGTCTGTTATTAGGTTATCACAAAGGTTAACAGCTTAATTCACTCATATCCAACCATTCAATGCTGCCTAATATAATGTGACATTCTACTGCTAATATTTTGGTGTTTAGATCTATATGGAATAACTGCAAATGTAATGATTTTCATACAGTTCAGTAGACCTGAATCAATAATTTTGCTAGCTGATGATCTGGCCCCCGATGTTTCAGGTTTTCTTTACTGAGCCTTCAATGTGTGGTCAGACCCCATCAGATTGTCCATTTATATGGACATTTATCAACATTTATACTATAAGAGTATGATTTTATGAACAAGTCCTTGAAAAACTGGCTATCAGAAAATTATTAAATATTTATTCTAAATAAAATCCTGGAAAAGATTCCTAGGTAGTTTTAAAACTTCTTTTACTGGGAAAAGTTATTCATAGTTTAATGGGATTGAAATTTTCCTTTGCAATGTACTCACTATGAGCTACTGTTGTTTGCCTTTTGAAACAAAAATGCCAGCTTGGGAATGCTGTCTTTTATTTAAAAATAAAAAAATGAAGTGCAACTGACGAAGTTCAGATAATTGGACAGAGCAGCAGAGCTTAAACAATGTATTCAGCATAGTGACATGTGATATCTTTTGAAATCTCCATAGGGTCTTTTAACTTACAGTGAACCATTGCAGAATCCTGCAGAATAAAGGGTTTGCTCTTTCAGGCATGCACCAATTTCCAATAATACAATTTTTTTTTTCACTTCTCCTTTATACTAGATCAGTTCATATTCTACTTGGTAAACATACATGTTTTTGCTAACCCAGTCCAGAATCCTGCAAGTAATGCCAGAACACTATTAAAAAAAAAAAAAAAAAAAAAAAAAAAAAAAAAAAAAAAAAAAAAAAAAAAAAAAAAAAAAAAAAAAAAAAAAAAAAAAAAAAAAAAAAAAAAAAAAAAAAAAAAAAAAAAAAAAAAAAAAAAAAAAAAAAAAAAAAAAAAAAAAAAAAAAAAAAAAAAAAAAAATTCAAAGCCAGGAAAATGTGATTAGTGGAGCATCAGTATGGTCTACCATTACAGTAAACTATTCTCATTAACACATAATAAAAGTGAAACTGGTAGAAAGCCAATAAAACAGGGATGGGGGGAATGGGTGTTAAAAATGAGAGCCCCTGGAATACATAAAACAAAAGCAGCTGGCTTCCTGGCACACTGAATATCTCTAGTAGTCCAGGTTCTCAGAGATCTGTACAGCTTGTGATTAAAACACCTACTATTCAGGTTTAAGGTGTAAAGTATTAAATGTTATGTTTTAAGGACCATTTTTTTGGCTAGGATAATTTACAATCTTGCCCCATTCCTAAAGTGCAAAGAGCTAGGGGCAGACTCTTGTTTTACATGGGTTTTCTGAACAGGATGGAACTGAATGGAGTTAAAAAATTTAATCCTACTACATTTCCATCTCCTAATGGGAACAGTTCCATTTCTGTCCCTGTATTGAACCCAGTACAATTGGTTTAATTCTCAATAGAGACCAAATGCCATACTTTACCAAGTATTAATCTAAAATTACTGGCCAGCTGAACCAGCAGTGATGTTCAGCAAGCTATGCATTTTGCAGCAACTCGATAACATTTCAAATAACAGGCTGATAGGGCTTGTAGAAAGATTTCACTCTACCCTCAGCAGGAACATCATGTGAAGCCTTTGAATTTTTGCTTAGTAAGTGAAACAAAGTTTAACTCCGTCAAGTGTACATCTCACTTAACTGAATAATCTCAAAAAAAAAAAAAAAAAAGTCATCTTGATCAAGCTAAGACATCAAGAAGCTCGGTCAGCCTTCTGGTGCAATTGAGGGCTCTCAAAGAAATCAGTCTTCCATTGTGGAGGGAAGAGAAGCTAAAGATGGAGGCAACACATTTATACAGCCATGACAGTAAGATCTGGAATTAATATTTGTTGCCTAAACAAGCAAATACACTAAAAGAGAGACAAGTATCCCGACAAGCTGGAAAGACTTGGTAGCCTTGTGGTGGCCAGTTAATATACAACAGTGCTGTCTCCAGGAAATAAATGGATTGTGTCATATGTTTTAGGTCCCAACCCTTGTGGCCATATTTTGAAACATCCACCCCTTTTCTCTCTTCCCCCCAAAAAAGGAAAAAAACCTCATTCTGCTTACCTGACTCTGCAGCTAGATTTTGACCCCATCACGATAAATGCGGCTAACAAACTCTGCCCTGGAGAAGACTCTTTTTCACAGCAATAAGGGAAAACACAGGTATATTGCTTTTCCTTGTGCTGTGATTTTCCCATGACTGAAGCGCCATGGTTTCTAAATCTGACTGCTTAATAGCTTACATACGTTCATGTTAAATAAATTATGGTGGGGAGGTTCAATTTAAAAGAGGATATAAACAATTTATATATGTAAATGAACAAATGAAAGTTGGAAAGTCAACCAAGTCAGAGTCAAGATAAATGTCAGGAGTATGGTGCAGAAAAAAAATATGTAGCCCTGAATAAAAACAGCAAACCAAGTGATTATCGTCTTAAAAATCTTTAAGAAGAGCCTCAAAGGCTATGAATTCTGTGTAAGAAGAGAGCAATGAAAGCATAGCAGTAGATGCACTGAAGAAATGTATTGTGAGAAAATGCTTTCTGCAGGACTGGCAACAAACCTGAGGTATTTCTTTGAGACACTCCCTTGTTTGCTTAAACAAGGATAAATTAACAGAAATCAATGTAGTGATAAGAAGTTCCTGAAGGAACACGGAGGGCTTGATTCACCTACTGATTCATTACACTTGCACCAAGTTGGAGTTCATGCTGATCTGGAAAAGGCAATGATTAGGTGAGACAGAGACTGGACAGACCTCCTAGTTCAGTGCTGGGACAAAGGAAGCGCCAGCAGAAATTCAGAAGCCACTGACTGTTTAGATACTGACAGCTACACGGACACACACCTAGAAGCACTGTTACATAAGACACCAACACATCCTATAAAGTTTTATTGTACTGTTTCTTCATGGAACTGTCTGTCTCAGAAGTAAGCATACAGAAACCAACTGTAGGGTAAGTTCTAGGCATTGCTTTCAGGAAGCCATTTCATTATAAATAATTTAACATAACTTTAGGGGGTTTTCCCATGTCCAAAAGTCATTCTAAAAATAGTAGGCTGTATATTTCAAGTACATTTAAAAAAAAAAAATTTAAGAAAATTGCTGTACATTTAACAGAATCTGTGCTTCTCTTTCCTGTGGAAGTGCAAGTAAAGTATGAGCAAAGCCAATGGTGCTGAGCTTCCTATTGTCAAAGGGAGAGAAACAGATTTTTAACAGTGTCCAGGACAAAACAAGGGAGGCGTTGCAAACATCTCTGCAGGGGCTCTAAACAATAGCAAAGGTTCTTTCCTGGGGTTGAATTTCTCTATTCCTTTGGCACACTTTCACAAAAAGGTTGGGTTCTTTGAGATTATCTGCAATGTGCTTACACTCCAAGAATTAGCTCTGTACCCTCAGCATACTTTTATTAGTATTAAGGAGTGATTATAACTCAAAAAGAAAAAACGAGGATCTTGGAGATGAAATACTGGACTGAAGAAATGCAGGCCTCAAGGCTCTCACATCTCCTCATGGCACTTCAGGCAAGCAACATACATTACATTTCTATTAACCATATACACTTCATTTGTAAGCTCTTCAAACAGAGATGATTTCTTTCCTTGCATATGTAGGTATAGAATAGCAGCACTGTGGAGCAATGGCCTCAACCAGAATGCCTTGGAAGGCCTACCAGTTACACACTAAGTATTTTAGCAACTATGAGAAGGCTAATTTTGCAGCCCCCTCTATTAATAAAAGTATTTAAAACATCATATGGCAACTTTCCTTTTTTATTTTTTGAGAATACTGAACCCTTAAGTGCATTGCTGTGTTGCTTCTTAGTTTCCCAAACACAAGTTCATATTTCTTTACCCATATGCTATTGATTTCCAGCTACAGGGGACACAACACTTCTTTGCACCTTTGATACTGTTGGGATGAAACTACCATCAGCAGGCAAGTCGTGAGACCCTCAGCATGTGCATTAAGAGTTTGTTGTCAACAGCTGCAAGGACTGTTGAGTTTGGATACAACTGTGGAGCACAGGTGTATTTTCAATTACCTAAAAGAACTAAAGTAAGACTGCATTCAAGATCTCAACAACTTTAAAGATGTCAAATGAAGAAAGCTTAGGGGGAAAAAAAAGGGCATGTGTTGATTTTCAAATTATTATAGTAATTGAGACTAAATGCTACTTTGAACATCATATTGAAAGTGAATGGGTGTGATATTGTTAGTAGGCATATTCCCATACCATCCCCATAAACAAGTTACATACCTGTTTTCCATTTTCAGCCACTTCCAGCCCAAAGGCAGATCATTGATTTAGTCTCATCAGCTTCAGGTTGATTCAGTGCTACATCACCACGAAGTACCATAGGATGCCTGCACTCCTCCTCTCTCTCTAGGACTCATCTCATCTCAATTCATGTGATAGTTGTGGACAGAGGTCCTCCCTTTCCAGAACACATCTACACTGGGAAACGGTGGCAGAGGACTATTAGAGAATTGCAGGAAAGACAAAAACTTGGCTGCACAAAGACACTGTAGATTGTGACAGCTATATATACAAAAAGCTTGGCAAATTATTCCAAATGTGTTATCTGTCTAGTCCCTTGCAGTGCTTCATCTTTATATTCTAAAAAACCCAGCCCTCTTTAAGCCAGGTATTTAGCAAACTTTTCTCTGTGCATAAGAATCCACTTTATTTTAATGTGTTATGCATGAAATTGACTCCTTCACATTAAGGATGCAAAAAACCTGATGGTGGTGCAAGACTCATGTAAGTGAATGACCTGATCTAAACCACACAGAACTATTCCTGCCCATTCCAATAAGCTTTTCCCAGATACACAACTGCACACCAGTGTGTCCAGCATGGTATAGGAAGCTTGTATTTCTGAAAAATTTTAGGATTAGCATTATGGAAGTCTGTAGAGTGAATCAGACTTGCTGCATGGAGAGAAAGTATGTGCAATAATTTATATTGGTTTAAAACACTATTTTTGTTATTTACTAAATACAAGCCTGCTCATCCCTTTGGTATGTGTACCAGCTGTGTTTCTATTTACCACTGCCCACTTCTTTCATAACTTCTGCTCTTCCTAAGAGTTTGTTAATGGGCAGGCCAAATATGCTGCTTTAACCAGTTTTGTGAATCCTAGGTTCTGTGTTTGAAATCGTCCATATCCAGCAAGGGCACTATTCAGCAGAAACTGCAGTTATTCAGCAGTTCTGTTGAACAAAAATGGGGTAAATAGGCAAAAGTAGAAAAAAATGTTGTTTATGCTGGGCTAAACTCTGCTCAGCTACACAAGGTTATTCATATTTGAAATGCACAGAACTGGCCTTTTGTGGCAGCTGCGGTTCATCTCCTACACAATAGCAATGGGGGAAAGAACAAAGTCCATTAGCACTAGAAATATTTTAATAGGACTAGGATTAAATTTTATTGCCTCATTTTAAAAGATCAGTTTATCAAATCCACTGTCTTAGTCCCAGTTAAAATCCAATCAGCACGCCTCTGGCTCTTCAAAATAGCAAGAGAGCATTTTTTTCACATGTTAAGGCAGGCAAAAGCCATTTCCACTTTGCCTGGGATAAAACACACAAAAGATGTGCTGTTCCTTGGCCACATCTTCCAACCTCACCTGGGAACACTTGTGGCTGTTGGAGTGTGACTATTTATAGGAAAGTAAACAGCCCCAGATGTAATACTTATCTAAGAACCTCCTTTGCCTAGTTCTCAAGGGGTAAAAGTGAAGATTTAATCAGTCTTTACACTTATATATTTTTTAAATTATTTAACTTTTATTACTGTTGCACCATTTATACAATTACATATAATTTCAATGCATCCATTGTACATTTTGTTTTTTCATTTGTTTTCCAATGAGTGTGTGTTGGTGTCTGTGACACAGAATGGAAGAGAAACTGGAACTGCAATGAACGCAGACTTTTTCATTTCCACTGACCAATAAACAGAACTACAGGTGCACCCAACCACGGACATGCATTAACTCGTCATGAGAAATCTAGGTAGGCTAAGTAGGATGAGAATGCTTTTTACTCCCAAAAAATATTTGGAGAGGAAGAATTGGAGGATTGGCATTGAGAAATATGTGGACAGCTAGGTGGGTTTTGTCTGAAAGTTGGCATTCATCCACTGCATAAAAAAAATATCAAAATAAGAAAGGCTGTAAATAATTAAAAAAAAGAAAAAAAGAAAAAAAAAAAACCAAAACACAGAAAATACTGCTTTCATAAAGATCTGATTGCCTTGGCACAAACCTAGTGGGCAGAATCCAACGCATCACTCCCAAACCCCATTACAGAACAAAAAGAAGATTTTGATACACTGGTGAAGTGCATTTACAGCAGTTCAGATACAAAAGATGTGCTGTACTTTCAGACATCCATTTATTCTACTTTTTTTTTTTAATCCAGGACTTGTGTCAAGTTGGCAGAAAGTATATTAGATATTTCCCCACAAAAATACTATTTGGATTCTCCCCCCTCCCTCCCTCCCAACTTGATGGGACATCCTTTTCATTTTCTCTCTTTTCTTTTTTCCTCCTTCTTTTCTGGGCAATACATATTTGTTATTTCAGATCCGAAACGAGTTAGTATAGCTGAAAAAATAAAAAAAAGACACAGGTTGTTTTAAGTGGTTGTTTCAACAGGCTGTCCAATTTAATCTTGCACTGCTATGGTTTGATCCGAATTAGTGGCTGGAACTTCAGAAGGTTTCGCTTCCTCTGGCGGGGCTGCAGGGTCTGAGGCCTTAGCAGTCGAACTAGGTGCTGCTGTTGCCACGGGCTCCTTGGAAGAAGGCACAGCCTCGTTGCTGCTAGGTTTTGAGTCTGAAGCTGGGGCCACTTCACTTTTAGTTTCTTGGGCTGCAGGCGTTGCGGGAGCCTCAGTCTTTTTGGCTTCCCCTTCCTCTTTGCTCTTGTCATCTGCTTTACTGGGAGCTGTGGCTTCTGAAGGCTGGGAAGCTTTTGCATCGTTGCTAGGCTCAGAAGTTTTGGATGCTTCGCTACTGGCAGTGGGAGCAGAGGCAGCAGTTGGCTCCTCTTGCTTGGGTGCCTGTTCTGTGTTCTTCTGTGGCTCTACTTTCGCATCAACGACAGACTCTGACTTCTCAGGTTCTGGTTTCTGGGTTTCTTCCTGGGTCACTGTTTTCTCCTTCTCCCCTTCTTTTTCTTCTGTCTTATTGGCAGCGACCTGAGTATCCTTTTCACCCTTCTCCTCCTTGTTGTTCTCCTTCACTTCTGTGGTCTCTGTAGTTTTCTGGGCATCCTCAGCCTCCTTTGGAGTCTCCTCTTCTTCAGCTGCTGCTCCTTCAGCCTTCTTGTCTTTGTCTTTAGCTTTTTCATCATTGACACTGTATCCCTTCTTCTTCTTGCTCAGTTTGCCTCCCATGTTGAAACTCTGTAAAGGAAAAGAGAAAGAGGTGATTACTCAAAGTTCAGCATTCATCACTGAGTGAATCAAATCCAGATCCACTGAGGTGCTAAGGAAAAATTGATGCTGGTTCCTAAAAAAGGAGACTACATGAGGTTTGATAAGACATTATCAGCTGAACGCACTGATGCTGCTGAGCTCCTCCCCTACTGAGTTTATGTCCTACTCAGCCCTGCAGCATTTCAGTCAGCAAAAACCCCTCTGCCACATCCCCTTATGAACAGTCCTCTGAACACCTCTAACCCTGTTTATTGTACAGTGGGGAGGAAGAGGATGGAGTGATAAGATGATGGAGGACTAACATACAACACAATCTTTTGTGTCCTGAGAAGGGATAGAAGTCGAAAAAAAAAATATTTGTATTCAGGTTGCATGCTAACTGAATTTGACTGTCAATCTTGGCATTCACACCTGGTTAACACAAAGCCCACTACACTTTAGCAAAGACTAATGAACCATCTTTTCATTCAGGTTGGAAAAATCAAAGGAAGAATTTGGAAAAATCAAAGTGAGAAGGCAAATGCATAAGATTGTGTCTACTCCCTACATCTCAGTACCTGTTACCCTAGCAGCCAGCTCCCACAGTAGATACAGCCTATGTGGAGGGTTGACGGTATCCAGAGGCCAGGAATATGTGCCTCCCTCACCCAGAGGGATGTGGGCACCAACCTTCAGCTGCCCCAGAAGTAAGAGCAGCTCCCACACAGAGTCCCACCCAGTCCCACACCTCCCGCAGGTATTGCCCACACGAAGTCCTTCATTTCCACACACAGCAGGATGGGAAACAGGGAACCGAAAGCACAGGAAGACTGTGGTGGCTCCATAAGACAAAAGAAACAGGAGACACAGATATATTGGGTGATTAATGAACATGAAAACCTCTATGAATGGCTGAAAAATACATTTCTGGTATTAAAGCAAATATACAATTCATGTTCAATTAAAAGTTAAGGAAAAAACATTTCCATGTTTCATACCATTTGAAATTAGGAGGAGGTGGCTATTTTCAAAGAACTCTCAAACAGATGTTTAATGTAAGAACTTCTCCAAGGGGGATGAATTATCCTAATATTCTGGTTTGCACAAGTAGATAGAATTACATAGGTTGTATATTTTTCACACACTTGCTAAAACCATGAGCACAAACCTGCAAAAATTCATATGAGCACATGTAGAAGGCTGAATAGTAAATAATATTACATACCACTAAGAACTAACTGCCTCTCAGTAGATTTTCTGTTATCACAGATACAAGCCCCAGGCAGAGCCCAACAGCAAACTATCCATGTGTCTTGGGCAAAAATGAGATATTATGGTCAGCAGAGATCTTTCTGATTTCAGCTTTCAAAAAGAGTAACAATTTGCAAATACTGCTGAAATGTTAGCACACAGCCCTGCAGAATGGTAATGTGATGTTACTGAAACACTTCTTTGTTGTCTGAAATTTTACAGGGAACAGCAATAAAAGGATTAACTTCCACAGAGACAGCTGAGCAATCTAATCTCTACCTTTATGACAAGAGATATCAGGTTTTTAGGTATTTAGGGCAGGCTATGGACATTAGTTTATTATCTAACAAATTTACAGTCATCTTGATTACTCTCTAAATATTGCCCAGATTATTGTTTATGTACAGTCCCAACTAAATACTTTAAAAGGGCTTTTGCAAATCAGCAGGATTGGAGATTTATACTAAAACCATGTGTGTATCCCAATTTGTAAGCCCTAATTAAGTCTGTATTTTTTTTCCAGCAAAGCCCAGATACTGTGAGCCTAATTTCATTTGCTATGTCTTCTGTATTTTTCAAGATTTTGCAGTTTCATGGATAGTAGTAACTTCCTACAATTTATATTTCCTTCCACAAAAATATTTTAATCTCAGATACAGCTGGATACTGAATGTGTATGTCAAAGGACCTTTAAGAAGCAGAAAAGCATGCATATGAGAACTGTGCTCCCAAACTATGAAAAGAAACATGCAGTGTCTTTGCTTGGAGGTATACTGTGAAATCGCTGTGTCTCAACTTGCATCACAGCCAGCTGGCTCAAGATACTAGAGCAGAAGACGGAGAAAAGATTCAGAGACTATCATTATGGTCTATTAATAAATATTTACACTTACAAATGGACCGCCACCTTCCAAAATAGTTTCAACTCCTTTATTACACAATAGATTCACTCTTTGTGACACTGAATCTCATATTTCCCTATTAAAAAGCTGCCTAGATCATCATGATAACAGCTATGCCAGGCTATAATGCAGAAGCACAGCAACCACGGAGGTCATAGCCCAGGTAGCAAAGTTACAATGTCCCTTTCCTCCTATATCTAAATTACAAACATTCCTCCTTCTCCTCTACCCAACCTTCTGATAACATATCTGTGCTCCCCATCACCTCCAGAAACAGCCCCCATGTGCTCCACTGCCTCAAACAGATACTGATCTCATCCCCGTCCCACTTTAACTGTGCCTGAAGCACAGCTCTGAACCATCCAGCACGGGGTCTCAGGGTGTAGCAGACATAAACTAGACCTTAAAAAGTATTCTAAAATTAAAACTAGCTATACCTGTAAGAAGACCAGCATGCGGATCAAGCTGCTTAAACATCTCTGTGACTGTGCTGGGTATTCTTGCAAGGCTAATCCTGCGTGGTATTAAATGAAAGTGAAACAGTGAAACGTTTCCCAGGTGAAACAGACAGCAAAGTTTCAAAAAGTTGTTGCGTTAAATCAACTCAGTATTACTACCTGCATGTTAACACTTGCAAGGATACAGATCTTTTTTCTCCCCACACACCAAAAGACTAAATTCTTTAAAAAAGGAGATAATCACTCTGTCCCAGTGAGACTGATGGCCCTGGATTTGTTGCCCAGCCTCTTCTACTTCTCCTGCCTCTCCCTGATCTCATAATCATTGCCTTCACCTTATGAATTACAGATCCAGGACAAAAATTCGCCTAAACTATTTACCAGGCAGGCTAAACCACAGTATGTCTTCAGTTATTTGCACTGCCACTGACACATACAGGTTTGGAACTATCCCTTGCAGTTGCCAACTGAGCGCAGTGCTCTTTGTAGTAAGCACATACCAAAGGAAGATCCTTGAAAATTTTGGTGCTGAGCACCATTCCTATAAAATGGCACAGCATTGGATGTATGTGCCTTTCCTACTACTGGAGAGAAAAAGGTATAGAGAGAGACAGTCTCGAAGCAGATTTTATATAAGAGGTTGCAACATAGTAGTTTTCAGGGAACTTGGATGAACCAGTTGGCAGGCAAGTGCTTCAGGAGAGCAAGGTTAAAGACAATACCTGGAAGTTAGACTTTATCTGCTTCTCAGGCTGCTCAGTATTCTTTGTATTGCTCTTGTCATGGAAAAATAAAGACATCCAGAGATCATTGTGGAGGACTTTTGCAACAAGAGCAAGGATTTATTCAGTTTCTAAGACCTGCTGTACATTCTGCTCATCCTGAAGTTTCCATTCTGCAGCAAGAAGGAACAGAATCAGAGAGCTTGCACAGGTATGTTTCTTATTGTATAGCATATATAATCTGCTTCTGTTTGGATTACAAATATCATGTTTACAGGTCAAATGGAGCATGTTAAGCACTTTGAAATTTGAATATTTGTGATTATCAGGATTTCCTGGGATAATAGTCTCAAAAAAAGATTTAATGTCCATAATACCAAAATGCAAGAGAAAGAAGAACTCACAGATCATTTCAGATTTTCCATCTGAAGACTTAACTGGTCTGATGGACATGAGTCCCTGGAACATGGGCAGCATAAATTTGTACAGTTTGTGAAAAGATTATTACTTTGAAGTTTTATACTTCCAATTGTGCTTCTATATTGAAATATTCCCTGGAATTAGACTCTTACTGTCTCTTTTGTCAGTAAAGATTTGTCCACCCAATTGGTTTTCTTTTGTGTTTATAAATTTCTAAATATTTCTTTTAGCATGCATTTTCACATGCCATTAAAGAGTCCGACTACAAGAACAGACTTGCTATCACCCTCACTCAAAGTACTGAGAGCAGGGCATCAAGAAAGGACAAACCTGCAGATACCACCTGTATGTTACCTCAGTCTGATTGCCATAGCTAAATTTCCAAAGCTCCTGTTCACCCCCATGTGAAGTGTGGGGAGCTCAGCCTACCTCCAGAAAAACCGGTTCAGGAAGACAATAGGTATCTTCTGAAATTCCACTGCCTTCAGCGCAACGTAGGCACGTGCGGTGGGTCAGGCCAAAGTAGCCCTTGCACAAGCCTGTTCCCAGGCATGAGTTATCTCATATTGCCTGCAGACAAGTGCTGTAAAATGCACATCCCTCCCAAGGCAGAGTTTCAACACTCCAAATCAAAGGAAATACCGATCCCAGAAACTGCCCCATCCCCCATCTGCTGAAAATAAATAGAAAGATCCTGAAGAAGCCATTACATCTCTATGCCTCACTGATTCACCATACACCTTCATTAAAACAAACAAAAAAATAAACAAAAGCATAGCAAGATTTTATAAAGGGATATATATGGGAAGTTAAGGAAACAAGGAATCTGCAAATACAGTTTTCAAAAGATTTTCTATAAATTTTATGAAACAAAAAACCCCCAAACTTACTATTTCTCAAAATATGCAGTACAATTTCATGCTTCCCATTACATATACTCTTGCATTATGATATTATGAACACACACTCAAGAGACATCCCTACCTCACCAGGCAAGGTCAATCAGTTTTCCAGGTTAATCTTAGGATATGTCTGTAGCATACCCTTAGATAGAATTAGACTTACTAGCATTGCCTTTTAGCAACACAGCTATGCTTTTCTGTTCTCTCTCAATTATCTTCACATATCTTCCTTTTCCTCTGATTTTACTTGG
>NW_020955583.1:606037-650349 GCF_003031625.1 Empidonax traillii
TCCTCTGCTCTCCTCTGCTTTGCTCTGCTCTCCTCTCCCCCACCCTTCTCCATTCTCCTCTTCCCTTCTCTTCTCCTTTCTCCTTTCCCCTTTCCCCTTTCCAGTTGCCTTTCCTTCCTACCCCATCCTCTTGCTTTGTGTACCTTGTGCTTCAGAGCAGTGATGGGAACGAGCTCTGTCACAGTCAGGCAGGCTGTGGTGCTGGTGCGAAGATGCAGAAGGAAGCACACAATCGACCATCTCTCCCTTCTGAAGAGGTGGTGGGGCTGGCACAAAGCTGTGCCACGACAGGCCGAGCACCTCATGCAGAGCCATCCCTGTCGGGCTGTGAGCAGCACATCACCTGCACAGGACAGCTGCATGGACCTCGTGGTGACAAGATGCTAGTACACGAGATGCACACATCAAAACGTGCCCTGGTTGTTCCTTAACACTACGCAATTTGCTGTGTTTATTGCTGTGAGACACACAATAGCAAACTGAGAACATCTCAGCTTGGCACCTGTGCTATTTTCTTCACAGACCACAGATAATTTCTAATTCTTCCCTTTGCATCTTCACAATCCTGTAACTATTGTGCCTCCTTTTCTTCTCCCAAAGCCACATGAATCTCAAGATTTAGCAAAGGGGCATAGAGTAAAAGAACAGTGAATGCTTAAAACACAGAAATTGTGCTCACTTGATTTCCTAACCTTGATCTTGAAAAGACAATTCCAATTTTGAGACTAGTCTGATTTCTTTTAAAATGCAGCCAATAAAGAAATTTTAGGAAGTAATATTGCCAAGTCTAAGTTAAGTTCTCAGCCAAATCTCAGAGAAGTAGAATACATTTAATGCAAATTTCTTTTTAAAATAAAGGGAATTCCAATTTTTATATTTTTTTAAAATTCTTGGGGGCACATACATCACACAGTATCACTAATCTATTATCACTGGTGTTAGACTCCAATTAGGAATTACAATAATTTAAGCACACTGCAGGCTGGTATAAAATTGTCTCTGGCTATTTAAAAACATACATGAATATCTGCTTCATTTGACATAGCTACTAGTAATATAGCAAGTTATCAGAAAAGTTAAGAATTAAAATTAAAAAGGTTGACGAGAATTTTTTTGAGAGTAAATTAAAAACTTGTACCTGAGATATTACTAAGATTTATGTTAAATGCTTGAACTGTGAGATGTTTATTAATTCATCAGTTAGGAACCAAATTTTCCAAGAATAGAAGAGGAACAATGATCAGCAGTTTAATTACAGAAAAGGTTTTGCCGAAATTATCTGTTCATATAGCCTCAAACTGAAACCACAAGTACTTCACACGTGTAATTTGCCTCCGCACCCTGTGTGGAAAAAAGGTAGCTAGCCAAGAAGAATTCCCAAATAAAAGTAAAATTTATTCCTTTTTTGATGAAACAGTGGTGAAGATTTGAAGACTGGAGACTCTGGACTTGCGTCCTGCTGACTTGGAGGGCTCTACAGCTGAAGAATCTGTGGATTCTTCGCACAACTGTGACTGAAGATCCACACTACTCAGCCTGACTCCGGTCAGACACCAGCACTACCTTAGCTGCAGGAGGATCTGCATAAACAGATACATCACAGTACTGCCTTGTGCAGTCTGTGTGTGTGTCATTCTCTGTTAAAGCCACTTTGGTGAATTACTGACCTGAGTATTTCAGTAACTCTGTAAGAGCACGTTCCCAATATAATACGCCTCATTTCTACAATACACAAGTAGTTTCTCCAGCTACAAAGCCATCTTGCAGAAAATATAAGCTGAACATAAGCCATTCTTGCCTTCCTGAGTCAACAACCATCATGGAAGAAATCCTCTGCAGTGTGCAAATTCCCTGCCCACCCCAGGCAAGGCAATGCTTTGTAGGGGGAGAAAACATCTTTTATTAGACCACCTAATACAGATAGAGATAACAGCACATCTATTGTCCTTAGACAATTGTCTATAGCAGGTACATTTTTGTGTTAGCTTTCTTTGATACTTTCCTGTTGCTGGTTTCAAATCAGAATTACACTGTTCTGCCACAAGTGGGTTTTTTTCACTGATCCAACACAGTATTGCATTGCCCAGCAGTGCAGATACAACTGTCAATGGATTCAGTTTCATCCCTAGCAGCAAGTCCAAGGCTGCTTTGCATTGTTTATAATAAAAACACAACTCATATTAAAAACTGAGCTAAACAGAAGCATAAAATATTTTTACAGTGCAGTGTATGTATGTATTGCTCAGCTTTGCATCCAGCTGATCCGATACTTTGATTGCTTAAATTAAAAATGCTGCCATCCATTTCTATTTATTTGCCTCATCTGCTCCTTTCAGTCTACCAGTCTTCCCACAGACTCCAGACCCAGCTCACACTCAAAGCATTTCTCATATATTCAGACTAACTGCATATGTTCTTTTTGTTGAATAGTAAAAGCAGCTTGCAGACACGCTCGTGCAGGCACGCACATGCAGCCAAAAGTCAGCCTGCCCCAGAGTGAGATCTTAATCACACTATTGTTAGGCACAGGGTTGGAAGGGGAAAGTCTGCTGTAAACACCTGCTTTGCAGAGACTGAGATTAATCTTACAAGAGCACCTCTTGTAGAAACAGTTTGCAGGCTCCAATAACCTGAAAAACTAAGACAAAGCATATGAGCATATGCCTCCTTCTTCTAAGTTGCCATATCAGTGGGGTTTTTGCATGACTCCCTAACAACCAGTTTAATAAATACGTTACACTAGACAAAGTTTTCTAACATGTATCATGGAATTAAGTTTCTAAATAGGGAATTATGCAAATTTCAGAGGTGCTTATTATCCGCATCTTTCAAACTGTTTAGGTCCCAGGAATCTGCACCGCCAAGGGAAAGGTGAGATTCCACACATATTATTCCAATTATGGTCAGCCACTTTTTGCCACCATCAAGTACTTAAGACACCACCACCATGCCTAATTACAAAAACACGCAAGGTGATAAAAGCCTAGAGAGTGGGATGATTTTCTTTTAATTTGTATTTTGCTTGAATGCTATCCCTCCAGTGCAATACCTCTCATGGATCTCAACATCACAAATATGCTTGGCTCCAAAACATACATTAAAAATGTAACAGTCAGATGCTGGTAAGTAATGAAAACATTATTCTCCTCCACACTACAGTCCTAGTGAAGAGTAGTGGTGGGAAGACCTCATTCCTGGAGGGCCTGCACACTGGGAAAGGGAAACAAGCTCAACACCTTAACACAAGCTTATATTTCTCTAGCCTCTTTCTGAACAAAGAAAAAATAGTATGAGGGATGTGAAGAAATTTGAAACTTATGCTTTCTATACTAAAAAAAGAAATTATCACACAATCCTCATTTACATGTTTTCTTCAATAGCAAAAGTTCTCTATTACTTTTTTTTTAAATAGTAAGCTTACCTGCCATTTCCTTAAAATAGTCATGGAGAGCGACATTCACATTTTGGATAAGGCCTCGGGGTATTTAACTAAGGAACTGTCACTGGAGACAGTTATTTATGGGAGTCTACATTTACATTTTATCTGTTTAACATTCCACACTCAAAAAAACCTCTAATACTTTAATGCCCATTTAACTGGTGAAACTAGTTTCAATCAAACTTGAAAGAGTCTTTAGAATACAAATTACAGTATAAGAAAGAGATACATTAACTCTGAAATCTAGAACTACCAGTTTTACTTTGAAAATAGATTCTCCAAATGATTGTTAAATTCTTCTACATTTTTCTTTTCCATCTCATGGTGCTACTCACTGAAAAAAGCATTGGCTGTAAGAAAACATTCTTATACCCAGCTGTAAGAAAAACATCCTATAGCTAGAAACAGGTCTTTTAACAGACAGCACAGACCTATCATGGCAATCCTTAGATCATGGCAATCCTTAGAGTATGAAATTTCCTTCTTCTGTTTGCACGACACCCTCACCACAAGCAATAAAACCCCATTTACAATTATGAACCAAATCCAATTCTCCATTTTGTTTTCCTTTTTAAAGTTCAAGGCACATGGACTGCAAGATGCCATTTCTCTCTGCAGCGCACGACTCCACAATTTCACCACAGAAAGACGGAAAACAGAAGCAAGACCAGACTCCAATCACTTAATGCAGAACTTGCTACTGGAGTGCGTATCGTGGTGTTCATGAGAACATTGCAAGCTGTTCCTTCCGAAACACACAGTATTTACTTTACCCAGCAAAAAAAAAGATGAACAATTTAAATGAAGTATTTATTGTTGTCTCCCTTGTTCCATTACCAAACTATTTAGGCATTTTAATATTTAAAATCTAGTTAACACATTCTCTATCAGATTTTACCTGTTTCAGCTCTGTATTAAACTGCAGGAATAGCTTTTCTCTGTTTTTCCTCAAAAAGAAATGATTACACATCCACTTGATGCTCCAGGATGTACCATAGTTTCAGGTTTAGACATTAGAAGAGCTTGGCTGATTTTAAAATAACACCGACAGCTCTTTTCTTGCAAAGAACATGCAGCTACTTCAGTTACTGATGATGTGCCCACCCTCCTGATAACCTCAGCCCTGAACACAGTAACAGCATTCCTCAGAAATTAAGGTATATGCAAGATCCACAGGATAAAAGCAATTTCATCCTCCAGTAACTACTAATGACAGTTAAATTAGTAATTGAAACATTATTCCAAAAATACCTGTGAGTCTAACATGGCATTAGAAAGCTGAGTACGCTTATGTCCTTAGGATAGTATTACACACCATGCCACTGGTGGAATTTAACTTCCTGCAAACAACCAACACAAAGCCTACTTACCACTTCAGCAGCACTTACAGGTATTTTACACCAACTTCCTGAAGAGCTGCTGCATTTCTCCTTGGAATAACAACTTCTGACTTTTAGTCCTATGTACAAAGTTTCATTTAAAGCAAAAAATTCTGAACTGAAGTAAATGTATTCAAGTCAAGTCATGCCTTGCATAACATCAAAACTACCTATAATTAGCCCTGCAAGACTTTGGTCTGAATTACAAGTATTTTTCATGTTGTTAAGAAAAATCTCCTCTCCACCACAGTATCAGTGTCAGTAGCTTATCAGCTCTTAGCTTCTCACAGCTCTGTTGTAATAACGCCTTGTAGTAAAGATGTGCTCAAAAGAAATCAAGGAAATGGAAGATTGAATGCTCAACATCTTGCAAAACTTTTAATGTTTATGTTTCTAGACACTCATTTGTGCCACATACATTTTCTACCAGGCTGCAACTTGGTATATTATTTTTCACCTCTGTCACTCTCACTTCCTGGTTCTCGCACTAGCACAGTATGTGTATTTTTAAATTAGCATACATTAACACAGAAGAAAATCTCATATTCCAGACTTTCTTTTTTGATCCTATATAGAATGCACGTTTACACTGCATTTTTTTACTTTTTTCCTTTCCCCCCTCCTTTTTTAAACAAAGCATTATATTCAAACTGGCTTACCAGTTTCACTTTAGTCACTGGGGGAGATTTTTCAAAATAACATGGAACCAGCGCTCAACAATCACTGACAAGAAAAGAGCACTAAACAGCTAATTTTCATTTGTGTCTCATCTCTCTCCATCTTTTCCACCACTACTCATTTAGAGTCCTGTAATGGCTGTTCAAAATACCAAGACATCTTAGGCAGTCTTTTGTTAGGACTGGCAACATCCTCCAAAACTAGAGAAATGAGAGCTATATTTCCTGATCCAGATGAAGAACCATAGGGTCATCATGCATCAAAGAACACTGTCATGTGCAGCTTTTTACACTCCTTCAGTATTGCATTACGGTAATAAGCTAATGTGTATTCTGAGTGTGCCACAGGGTTGAAAGGAAAGAGGCAGAGTTTGGTTTCAGTGTGCAAAATGACAGAGGGAACTGCAGAATAAAAGCAATCTCCCTTAGAGAGTTTTACATCATGTCCCAAGAGGATAATAGTTTACTTTAAAAAAATCTACTTTGAAAATGTAAAGTGTTTCTGTTCATCCCAAAGTAAAAACTATGTCTGGCAATAAGCTGTACTGTATCACGTGCTGAGCTGTTAGATATGTCACCTGGGATTCAAGACTCCCAAGCCTAGACCGATTGCCTAAATTTCTTTCTGACATCTTCACTGACTGTACTTGCTTTTTTCTTTTACTTGTTTTGGTTCAGGTTATATTGGGATGTCTGATCAGCTCTGCTAGAGGAAAGGTTACGTAAGTCTGGAGGCTAACAAGTCCATTTGGCAAGATATGAAGTGAGCAGCTAGTGCAATCCATGAATTGCACTAAGCGATTTATGTTCAGACCAGGAAAGGCAGAAATCCAATTTAATAATTACTCAGCCAGAAGCATTCCAAGACAGCAGCAACCCAAAAAGGAGAAGAACAAACACTGCAGCAGGAATGAAAACCAGAAATTGGGAAAGATGATCAGATGCATATCTCCTTTCAATAAAATCGCTTCGTTTACTTTTCCATTAAAGTATCTGGAGGAAAACTTCCATAAGAGTTATGAAATTTAAACTCACAACATGAAAGCAAAAAAAAAAAAAATTTACTTCGCATGGATAGCTGTGGATTTGGATGTAGTCCCTTTTCCAACCTCTCACCTGAGCACCAATTTGCATTTTATTAATATATAATATGGCCACAATTCAATTTCTGCAGTCCAGAATCCATATCAATTGCCTTCAATTATATACCTCTTGATGTAGACAGGCTGTATGTATGCCAATTTCCAATTCTGGTCAACTCATACCATTATAACAGAAAAGAGATCACTTTCCAGTGCCCACATGCTGTACAGAAAGCTATTTATAGAGAACTCTTACAGTCACTCCATCAGGTTAAGAAGCTTTCAGCCCATAGCTCTTTGAAAAATTATTTATTTTAGCCAAAGAGCTACTTCAGGATTTAAAGAAGAGAAGTCTATCAAAGCAATGGAGACTTGAGAAATATAGAAAATTGGGTTTCATTTTTCAAGACAGAGACATAAATAAAAAGTACCACTAGAAAGGTTCTACCAGCTCTTTCAGCACTAATACATTTCAGTAGAAGCCCATGTTTCAAAGCAGCAGTGGTGTGCCATTTTGCTGTTTCCCTTATATGCGGAACCCATCCGTGCCCCAGGAAGTCCATGTTTTAGGAGTAAGAGGATATAAATTCATTTTAATGCCATTAAGAGAACACAGATGCCAAGACTCCCAACAGTTACTGGCTTTTCCAGAGGGTTTTTTTGTAATCAGTTCTCCTGGCTGGTGAGGTAGCAATGGTCAGACTGGGCAACACCTCAGTTTGGCTTTTTTCCCTTCCTGCTCTAGCAGGTGAGTTGGTGGGACAGAGCCCCTGCATTCCCCTGTGAGATATCAAGAAATGGGAACTGAGAGAGTGCCTCTGCCCTGCTGCCTCAGCTCTGGCTCCCAGGGTTTGGCAATTCATTTGCTTGGGCAGTGGGGAGAGGGAGCTGCACTTCATAAACTGCAAGATATTGGCTGTCACACGCCAAGAGTCATTTAGCTCTGCAGAAATCATGTTCACAGCTCTGTTCACTGCAGTTTCCTGGGTAATCCACCACATATGCAAAAGCTGAGCACTAAATTCACGTCCTGAACAAGGGGGCTGGATCTAAATATGAATCAAGTGCATAAAAGTCTCACATCCATATTTGGAAATATTACTTTCAAAGGTCTAATGCTATCTCAGAAAATGCTAAGTGAGCCAGATCAAGAAATATGTCACAAGAAACATTTCACTATTTTAAGAATATTTGCAACCCCGAATATTCATACAATCTCTTACTCTCTCTATTTTTAACATTTTTAATTACAGGTAACTGGTAAGCAATACCACAGTTAAGCTTATTCTATGATTTACACATACACCAAAATATTTTATTCCATAAATGGACAATTTCCCTGTCCACTTTCAGCTCAGCAATTCTTCACTATAAATGGGCAAGTCATCTACTTAAGTATTTATTAGCTTTTAAAAAGTAGTGATTTAAAAAAAACTCTTCAAATTCTACTCTGAGTATATGAGGCTAAAAACAGGGGTCCTTTTACATTGTTTGCCAGTGACTTCAAACTTCCCTCTTGTCACACATTTCTCCTGACAGAGTCTGACATGAGCCCCTTCATTCAAACACAGAAATCAAATACAGAAGGAATTTTACTCCTCATTGAGGATAACCTAGATAAATAATGCAAAGCTACCACCACATCGTCACAAAGTGCCATTCCCTGTCATTCACACTTCGCTTCATGTGTGCAGCCTGTCCCAGCTCTGCATTCACTTTTCTGCAAGTCTAAAGAACCAACCACATGTCCTTAAAATCATAACATGCTTATTTGGAGCAGGAGTCATCTTCCCAAGGTGAAATAGCCATCCTAGAGCAGTGAGACAATATCCTTTGGTTTAAGCTTAAGGGAGCTGTCATAGTACAGAACTGTACCATGGTAAAAATGACAGATGAGGTCTTCCCTTTCAAAGCCCAAATGCAGATACATATGGCTACACTAAAACTGTAACACATTACAAAACCATGAGACTATCTCTCTCCCTCTTTTCAGGAGTCCACAGCAGCCTGCGGTCAGAGCAGGCAAGAGCCCAAAACCTACTCAACCTCTTCCAGTCGCTGTTGTGTGGGAAGCCATCACATTTGCAGCCCAACTCCACCATTTGCAAATGAGTTACTTTCATTTTCATCCTCAGAAAAGCTCTGCCTGATGCCAACAGGTGCTATAAAGGCTTGGAAATGTTTCTCCTTGCTTTAAAAACCAAGCTTGTTCCATATGATTCCTTCACCCCAAATCTCTGTTAGAGAAGGCTGAGGAGCTTTTTTCATATTGGAACTGCAGTAATTTCCTGCCTCCGAAGCTTACAACTGTATAGCACATATTAGAAGAGCACAATGAGCAAGTCACTCATGGTGATTTTTCAGTACTGTGCTAATACTGTAATAGGCAGTTGTAAAGCATCTCTGAAGATTTTTCAGTTATTGCTGAAAAAGCCTTCTGGAACCAAACTCCCTGATACTTAGGCCTCTAGGCTGAGAACATCTGTACATGGACATTTTGATTTATAGTTCCAAATATGCACATTTCACTCAGTTTCGGTTCATTTGCTGAGAAGGATTTTTTCTCAGACCAAGAAAGCTCAGGTGTATCCAGCTGGATGAAGACGAAGCTACTGCTTAGCAGCCATCTTAGTGCTTTATTAAAGACAGATGTAAGAAAACAAAGTAATTTTGCTTAACAGAACATTTGGAATGCTTGAAAAACAATTATAAACCCTTTTTAACCTGTTTTCATTAGGTTTTCGGGTGTTGGACTGACATGTTGTGGTCACTGCTATATTTATTCTATGTTTATGAATTAGATGCATGTCTCTTTTAAAAGGACAGCTCCTTTAGGATTGATTATTTAAATTTAAACAGATTCAAGAGGAAGCTCTAAACTGGTTCACTAACTTTCCAAGACCTATTTAAAGATTCTACAAGTTTTAAAATTCTGAGTTATATTTACTGCAGAAGCTGCCTTTCCTACCTACAGATCTGATTTGTAGCGATTACATTATCACAGTCACAGAAAGTAATGAAAATCAGAAATGTCTTCCTTTAAAGTGCATTTAAGTATCAAGTAGACATAGCAATACAGCACTGTTGGAAATGATGCTCAACAGAGCAGAATACAAAAGAATAATCTGCAAGGAGTGGCACGAATTAGGGATTCGAAGGGTGACAAATCTAGGTAAATTTCCCTCAGTATCAGCATTTTCACACCGTCTCCTCAAACTGGTATCTACTCTGGGATTTCAGAAGCCTTGTTAAGTAAATTAAGATCAGCGGTACAAATGTGGCCAGGTCAACATCAGTGGAATGAAGAACAGCCACAGAGTTCTCAGTTCGTGGTACCAGCACCAAGGGCCAAACAAATACAAAGGACTGCATGGTGGGCTCAGAGTCACTGACTGAATTTGTGAACAGCTAACTCTGTACACTTTGATTTAATTGGCTTTTTTCACTATGAGTAGATGATGTGGCACTGAGGGACATGGCTTAGTGCTGTTCAGCAGGTCCAAAACCTATTTTGCAATCACTATAAGGAAGATAAATTTATCTTAAAAGCAAAAAAAAAAAAAGGGTTTAGGATGAATTTTAAAAATAAATTTAAAAAATTCAAAAGTTACAGAGGAAGAAAAAAAAGATTAAAAGACTTTTTTCTTTTAAAATAAAAGAAACTACTTTCATTATCATATTTGTCAGACACCAGTCAGAAAAAGCTTTATGTGTGCCAAAAAAAAAAAATCTTAGATTCCATCCTGAGAAAGAAGGGAGGTTAAAGTAAATAAATTGAAAGGATCATAACCATATGACACTCAGTTTCAAATTAACTCAGTTTCTATGAACACTTGTAAGATGCCAGCTCAAAATTTTATCATAAACTCAGAGTATTTGGATTTTTTTTAAAACATCAGCTCTAGTACCTATTAAAAAAATAATCTAGTTTTCATTTCTAATCCTCAATTTAGCAAGAAAAGTCCTGAAAGGGTCCTAAACACAGGAGGAATTTTTTATCTCATGCTTTCTTACTACATCATTCATTTAAAATGCTTATGGCTGGGAATACTGCATACTTGCAAGGAGACAAAGTTATCTGAAACATTCATTTAGTGTCAATTTATTGTTAATTTATTTCAGTCATTCACACCTGCTAGACTGGTATTCATATAAGTTCAAGAAACCCAAGAGTCCTTTTATTTTAAAATTTGAGTGTCCTTTGCTTTGTTCTGACATGTTAATCTTACACATTCGGGAGTCAAGATATCTAGCACCATTTGAAATAAAGCTGATAATAAACAAGGTCGCAGGGAAGATAGAAGAATTCTGGATAGAAAGAAGAGAACGGAGTCTCTGGTGACTAGTATGTCAAGAGTACAGAGACAGGAGTTTGTCAAAGTCAGTACAGGCACAAAAAGGAGGCATCCCCAACAATTTTTCCATTTCAAACCTACACATAAAATCAAAAATTGTCCTAAAAAATTAAATTAACTTTAAAATTAAAAAGTTAAGAACAATTTTGTCATCTACAAGCTAGCTACAGTGCATCACAGCAAGATGATCCATGGCATTTTTTGTCCAACTACTGAGCAACTACTGAACACGGAGTGTTCTGACATAAATTCCTTTGCTCATTTGCACATAACTGATTTTTTTATTTTTTTTTTTGTGCTTTTGAGTGGTTTCCCAGCTGGAGCATGATAACAATCATTGGATTTTATTTATGTTATTTATAGCATCCAATTAATCCAAAAATGAAAACATGGGAATTTTAAATTGGCTGCCTATTAGGCTGTTTCAACTATTTTGCCTGAATATTTTTGACGATCTTGTTTTTTCATATTTCATTTGTATTTTTAGCAATTGACAAATAAATATTTGCTATCAGACAACATTAAAAGAGGAGTAGTTCTAAAATTTTTTCAGAGTGATGCGGTAATTCAGATACAAATCAGTGCCCAATTTCTGTGTTGCTAAAGAAATGGGGGTTTCCTCTCTTCTTTTTAAGTTTCAGATTTTTTTTGTGAGTTACATTTTCAAAAATCAGCTGAGTGCTCTTGAGAGTTTTCCTTATGATCTTTCCCTCAAAGATAACTATAGATAACAGAGCAAAGCAAGAATTCAGTCTTTACAAAATGTCATCATCATTAAGAATAATTTTGCAGTTTGACTCAAAGAACTACAAAGTAATGCTTAGAAATGCTAAACAAACATTAATCTGAAATTACTGTCTGTAATTCATTACTCAAATGAGTATTTAAACACTAAGTTTTATATTTAGGAGAGTGGAATTTAACTGGGATCTTTGATTACATCTCCAGCATTTGCCAGTACAATCCTCTTTCAGTAAAAAAAAAAAAAAATGAAAGAAAAGACAGAAAAACTTCAGCACCATTTGCTAGTCGTATGAATGAAGTTAGAAGCTGGAGCATGGAATACTGAACCAGAGGCCCTGAAGCCAATTGGTTTTGTTGAACCTCACAATTCAACTTTTTTTTCTTTTTTTTTTTTTTTAAATCAAGTATTTCATATGCACCCCAACTATATGAAATCTACAGTTACTCAAATATGATCCTCAGTTGCCAGAAATATGCTCATACTAGCAAGTAGCAGCTGGAAAACATTAACATTAATGGTAAACCTGGATGGATATCCATATCTGCAAGCTAATAGCCAGAGAAAAGAAATATTATAGTTGTACATGGCCACGTGCCTACCCAGATTGAAAGCAATTAAGTCTCTTCTCATTGAGCGTCAACCTCCTTAGACTGCTGTAATTACTTTCAAACAGTGTTTAGACAGTTATTGAAAGCATATTCTTTACATTTCTAAGGTACAACAACATTTCTCCATAGTAAATTGCTTATATTTACATCCTCCCGTTGACTAGCACCTCAACACAACGCTGAGGAGCAGAAAGCACCACTGGGCCTATGAAGACTTGGTGCATGGGATTAAGCAAGTGGAACAGGAGTCTTAATGCTCAGCTGCAAAAACATTCAACAATTAATTAAATATTCAACTACAGCAGGATGAAATTAGAAGCCAGAGTTTCCATTAGCCCTCTGTAGCTCTACCTTGGACTGATGTCTAACAAAATATAAAGCCCTGTCTTCCCTCATGTGACATGATCAAGCACTTGACTGCTCTGTTAATAAACAGATAGAAGAAGAGAGCAACAGGAAGCAATTTTGTGCAGGTCCACATTTTTGTGTTAAAAAGGCAAGACATTAGAGCACAATTACAATTACGTTTTCCAGGAAACAAAGTCTGGAGCTTGTAATGAGGTAATAACATCTGAGAAAATGGTGTTCTTTCCTCTTCCATGAGTACTGGAAAGGTACAGGAAAAAAAAAAGAAAAAAGAAACAAGAAATAAGAGTAAATGTCACTGCTCTACATTCCCATTCAGATGTGGACACTTTGTTGAGCCTGTCAGGCTGCACTCATTTTGAATCACCGGTTATCCACAGAAAATGGGAATATATCACAGAGCTGTTTATTTTCCCTTTAACACTTCACATGGAAAGATCAGAAATCTTGTGGCTCTGAGAGGGTTCCATGCTCCACTAGTTGATCTTACTAAGCTTTGAGAGACCATCAGCCCTCAAGGGCGCTATGCAGATTTATTGGCACTGTGAGCTGAACAACCAATCACAGCCTGAAACAATGATATCTACATGAAGAATTTTCCCTAGAATTATTGCATGAACACCTCCAAGCTGTACTTTTATTCTTGGAACATCATATTGCTGGGAGGTCTCTATAGCACTAAGAGACATTTCTATTAGATGCTAGCATAAATTTGGTACAATATGTTCATGGAAGTTATTATTCCTGTCCACATAAATCCTTCTAAGATGTAAAGTTTCAATCATATTTTGAATGCAAAAAGAAAATAAAGTTTAGGCAATCCTACCGCTTTTTTTTTTCCCCCTGAGAATCTACAGACTTTGCATCTCAGCTGGAAATAGGTCTTTGGTATCATGGGGTCACAGTGCATAGCAGAGCTCGAAGCTCTACTTGCTAATGCATTCCATTGAAATGGGACATAAAAATTGTTAAATAGTTCTTTCCATGTTATGCTTAATTCTTTTCTACAGCACTGTTTTAGATATCAAAATTAGTAAGGCATTGGGGTACTAGCCTGGACATTATATAGTTGCCAAGAAAATCTCTTATATAGAATATGCAAGCTGAAGATACAGAGGAAAGTTAAACCATAGATTTAAACTAAGACTCCTAGCCAGAACATAAGGTACTGAAGCATGAGTTATTATTGTAATTCAGAAAATTAAATTACTCACTGCCATTGTCCATACTGAGGGTGGTCTAATAGGAAGTGTTTAACAAACAATGCCAGGATAAAGTTACTAAATTAGTTCTTATGCTTTTCTGATTATTTAAATGTTGTTTAAGTATTTGACAAATGGTTGACGTCTTTGCAACTCCCACGATTAGCAGTCATTTTAGGATGCCACTGATTATTTCTGAGGTCAATCTGTGTAAATGTTAAAGAGTGAAACAGCTTTTATGTCCAACAGAGTTTGCAAGAGAAGGGGAAAGGACAAAAGGGTGACCCTTTCCCTTCAGAACATTTCTGAAGAAAGGATGTCTCTTATCTGTTTCTACAGTGGATACTGGAAAATGGCAGGTCACTTTTCTCCCACAGTCTTTCCTCTGTTTTCTACCATGTTCCTTGCTGCAGGAATATCCAGTAAATTCTCCTAGCATGCAAGGTAGTGTGAAGCCTCACACCGAGAAGGCAAGATGTCTTCTGTTCTAACCAAGAAACCAAACCAATTTCTATACAGGGTCAGTATGGTTCATATTGCTCTCTATTATCCCGACAGAGCACCTCAGCTCCAAGCTGTCCTATGAATGGTCAGCATAGAATGTGCCCCATTTTCCTTTTTGAGGTATCAGTTAGCATCATTTTCCTGATTCTTCTGCACTGGCATGTAGCAAAAGGCCCCATGAAAGAAGCTGGAGTTACTAGAAGAAAGCACACACCTTTACAGTGAAAGGAAGGGGAGGAGAGGGACAAAAAAGAGAATAGAAAGCAGGACAAAATTATATATAAGATATCAATCCTTCATAGGTACAAAAAGAGCAAGAATATGCTACCAAAAGACCAGCCTTCACCTCTTCTTCCATAGGGTCTTTGCAAACAAAGTACTCCCCACCCAGAGCTGGAAGTTAGATAACATCCCATCACACTAGCTGTTGTACACAGGTATAAGATGATGCCTTGTACTAGATAGGAAAGGTACGGCATTAGCAAAACACCAAAACAAAACAGCAAACCAGCAAACAACAAAAGCTCTGTCAGACTAGTAGTGGCAACTCCAGCAACAGAGCTCAGCATCTGTTTGGACAAGAGCCTGGTCTTGTCCAAGTGCCTGGTGTCATTGCAGCAATGGCATAGTCTGAAAGCACAAGGCTAGGCCCAGCAAAACATCAAATTTAACAGCAAACTGTACAGAGAAAACTGGTATTTTTACCTCCTTCTTGGTAAATCGCTCTGCAGTGCATTTGGGTCGAGCTCTATAACTCACCTAAGAATCTGAGCAATCTACATGTGCCACAACATTCAGCAGAAAAGTGGCCATAAAATTGTTAAAGGGATTGAAAAAATCCTCACTTCCACTTTCATTTGAGCAGATAGAAAATAGTTTGGTTACTTAGCAACATAATTTTTTAATTATTTTAAAAGACATCTTAAAATAGAGGCAATGATCTACATCTCTAAAGCTACTTTTAAAAGTACATTGCTAGAGTTTACATTGCTAGAGTTGCTTAAACTTCAGTTATATATTAGAAGTGATTTTAGGGCATGCTTTCTGTGGGATAATGAACAGGGATAACAAACAACAGTCTTCTGGTTTTCACCATCACCTTATGCTGTATGTCAAGTCTTGATTCATACAATACCTTTCATAAATAACCCTCCCCTTTACTGACAGTGCCCCTTCACTTTTATGAAACACAGCTGTCAAGGACTTCAGTAACAAAGAGATTGACAAATTTTTTCAGTCTCAGGCATTTTTCTGTCTATTACGTTGCTTTCAAAGTTAAAGGGGTATTATGTGAAAAAAAGACTGCCTTAAGAATATAGCTGCCACTGTCTATTGGCACAGGACACTTTCAAATGAGAATGTAGTAAGAAACAGAGTTCAAGAATCATGCACCCAGTCCAGCTGGAGAACATACAAACATCTTACAACTGTCTCATTAAATGAGTTCAGGGAAAGGGCATTGCTAAAAATGAAGAACAAATGTCTTGATTTACAGATCTACACAGAATTTGCTGCAGTACACTAAACAGTAACAGAAATAATTTTTAATTCAGCCTCTTTCACTGAGAAGCACGTAATGACACCACATCAGTTCTTAACTTAGAAAGAACACATACAACATAAGTCACTCGTGTTACCTTTTACTGAAAGCCCATACCAGTACAAGGTTATGACAGCAGAAGGGTGATTGGTACAGTTACTGAAATCAAGTTCTTCAGTCTTTGCCTTTCCTTTATGACCACTGCCTGTTCAGCAGCCAGGAGATAATCTCAATGACCACTGAATTGCCCAATGCACAGTATCTCACCAGTTTAAGGGACTCAAATTTATGCCTGTAAGCAATAGGGTAGAAGATAAGAGATTGCACATTCATATTTTCACACTAGGGACATGTTAACACAAATCAGAACACTGATTTTACCAGTGTATCAGAGATAACCAACTTGTCCATAGCAATCGTACTGGTTGTTGAATAAGTGTAATTTATTGTGGATTTTTTCTGAAGTACGCACATACCTCCGTGAAAGAGTTCTGTATCAAGGCGACTGCTTCTGAACTACTACTCCACACTTCCCAAAGATGCCTAAGCAACTTCCTGCATGTTTTATTCCTCTGTTACTGCAAAAGTCCATATAGCACAGAGCAAACAGCCCAGATCCCACTTGGATGGATGTGCAGCAGTGTCAAATGCATCTGTCATGATGAAAACAGGTCAATATGCCTGTGGTTGATTCAAAAGCGAGCTGCTTTGATTTTGGATTTTGGGAGAGGGGCAGAAGCTCATTTCTCTCAGGCACAGCATTAGTTAACTTTCTGCAGCTAAGCAGACAATCAGAAAAAGACTCACAGGATTATAAGGATCATGTATCCATGGTGATTTTAATAAGAAATCTTACATGCACTAGAATAGATAGAAGCAAGAAACAGAATCAGGCTTCACGGGTGATTTATTTTAGTTCATCTCCTAGGATGTGTATGTTACTGGTTTGATTTGAAGCCAAAAATTGTAAGCCTGGATCAAATTCTTGAGGTTCAAACTCAACTATATTCTGCTCTCAAAAACCAGGACACTGTGGCTGTCTTTTTCTTGACTATAAAAGTTCTCTTTGGTAAATTGCTTATAATGTACTAAGCCAAGTTTTGACAGAGTCATGCTGTGAACATTAATTTCATCAAGGTAAGTATCTTACTTCAACTGCCCTGTTTCTTTTCTTGTACCTTCCTGAAAGAGTAATATTTATGGTACTTCTGTTGCTTTTCAAGGCCACCAACATTTAACAGTGCTCAGGTAAAGTAGCCTAATATACATGTATTTAATTTTGTCAATCCTTCAGTCAAGAAAGAGCAGGAATTTTTCAGATATGTCTGGATGCTGTGTAGAAAAAAAGGACTAAACAGTTACAATGCCATTTGAATTTATATTTAAATTACATTATTACTCCTTGCAGCTGATTGCTACATTTTTGGAAACACAGCCAGTTCATTGTTTATTTTCACAAGCTATTCTATTAAGCATTTTTAATTGCTCACCACTACCACCGTATTCCCTGAGATCCAGCACAACCAGAGCATTTGGACTTGCAACACCCATGGGATTCTATGACTAAGCTGTCCAACTGCAGGTGTGCCCTGAGCAGTGAAGTTATCTGTGATGTTATTCTATGCCAACTTGGTTTCCCCCATTGTCTACAGCTATACTTTACTCAGTTATATTTCACTGAGTGTCCTTGCTCTGTCAACAAAGTAGAATTTGATAGAAAACTTGTAAGAATACAGAGAAAAGAGACCTCTCTGCCTTGAGACTGACTCTGTAGGAGAGAGATGCCACAGTTAGAGTTGAAGCTTGAACGAGCTTATACCAGAATGGAAATTATGTTAAGACATCTGAGAAAAGGACTCTTGACAAATAGCAAACCAGCAGTGAAATGTTTGCATTCCTTTTGCAAGGTCCAATAGCTCTGTTCCCATAGCTACTGTATGTTGAGATGGATGATGTAGCTACAGCAACAGAGAGCCAACATCCATGTTCACTGTAAAATTCCTAAGTCATTACTTAATCCTTTTACCTCCCTCTAACTTCTAAAAGAGGAAAAAATTAAGGTCATCTTGTTCTTTGAATGAATTAATTTTTTTCTAAAAATATTAGAATTAAAAGATCCACTGCAGACAACTGGAGCTATAATATGCTTCCCTGACACAAACTGCCTCATCTCGCTACTCTCCTCTCCACAGTGACAGGATTGCTGTTTTGTTAATAAAGAGCTGCCACAGCCTTACTCAACAAGTGGTGTTTGGCAGTCTGCAGCTCCTCCACGTCCACTATATTCAAGTGCACGTCATTTATGAGCCAGTCCTTCCACAGAATATACTCAGTTGTTTCTTATCTCCCACCACCCACTACGATTTTGAAGAAATACTTCTACTGAGAAAATCTGCACATTTTCATAGCAATTATTTGCCTCTCCTTACCAGTGTTGGTTCCCTACATAATTAAAAAGGAAATATTACATCAAGCACTGAAAGTGTTGTTTAAAGCACAGAGTCTTTTAATCTTCAGCATGTTGTTTGCCATGTGATTGCCAACTGGATAATGTTTGGCAAGCCAAGGGCATATTTTGTTATATACACGTACAACTAAACAGAAAAGAGTTTAAAGTTTAACCCAGCACAATGATTTCTGCTTTAACACCCTAATTCAAGTCTCATGAAAAACAAGGAGTCTCACTTAGGGGGATTTATACTGGGTTTTAAGAGGAACAGACAGCACAAGCCTTGATTTCCAAAGGGTCCCACAAAGAAATATGCCCTATAATTGCAAAATCCAAATGTGAAAAATACCAGCAAAAGCCAGCACCCTGAGCTCTACTTAATTTTCCTTTGATGTCCTATTTAAAATTGGGGTTTTTTCAAAGCTATATAGTCTTAGTCAAGTGGTCAGTCTTTGCTAGAATTCTAGAAGGATTAAGCAACACTTAAGCCCTGATACAGCCTAAATTAATCTGTAACTGTTGATTTGAAAAGCACTGAAGCAGTTTTATGTTAAAAAGTCAACATTAGAATATTCTCAATTAAAAGAAAAAGCATCCTCAGTACTCACAAGAGTCCAGAAGGCAGCAGATTCTCAGTGTAAATATTTAAACTTTTAATAACAAGATGTTTAAGCAAGCTCATAAATCCATGTGTGGCATAACTATCCAACATCTACACTGACATTGCTAATTTTGGTTTGTGTGGACAGAAGGAAGGCTCAAGTAAATACTGCAGAGAATTTTTTCCCATACCCTGTTCTTTTTGTCAGGTCAGAATTGCTAAGGCTTGCAGACATATTCAGTTAATGTCAGCTTTTCCCTGTCTGAAAAGCACAGGTAGCATGTCTGCAAAGTTATTCCTTCAGCAAGTGTTATTAGTCAAGAGTTTTCTATTTAAAAAAAAAAAAAAAAAAAGAGAGAGAAAAAAATATGTAATACAAACACAGTCCAAGTTTCAGCTCTTTCAGAGGAGAAGATGACCACTCAGGTTCTAAGAAATGACCATTTTGTAGATGAGGTTGGTGTGCTTTCTCCCCCACTTCCCCAGCATTACAACATATCTTTCCCACACACTGAGGCAAAGCTTCTGAAAGAGGAAACTTTCACAACATGGCGTGGGCAAAGCCAGTCCACATACCACACACTAGCTCAGGATGACAGAACTTGTGCAGGAAGTGAAACTACTGTAAGTTCACAAGTTTCTAATACACAGCTGAATATAGATTCAATCTAGTTGAAAAGTGGAAAAAAAAAGTAGAGTCAATAGGGTTCATGCAATGCAATGAGAGACGGAAAAACTCACAGTAGAGAATCTGTGGATTTTTAAATCACTTCCCGGGTTAGTCAACAGGTTGATATTTCATGTGTATTAAGTTTTGTAAAGAAAATTTACAAATAATCTCTTTTTTTTTTTTTTTCTCTAAAAACTGCATGAGGTTTCGGCAATCTAACAAAATGACAGCCTAGTAGGTCACCAGGTCATCACTAACCCTGGTGTTGTAATACCTTTGAAGTACTGCAGCAAAACTGATTTAAACATCTAAGGTTAGCTATCAGATTGCACTAGGAGAGTGTTCAATATCTACAAATTTGGGATGATTGTAGGATCTGAACTAATTAACAGCAGAAAAGAAAATAGACTGCTCCATACAAGCTCTCCACACAAGCAGGAGCTCAGGTATGATTGGAATTTCAATCAGAACCAGAAAAGGCTTCCTAAAGGCTGCACAGAAATGTTTTGCCACCACCCTGAAAGTAACAGGTCTGAGGCCAAAAGCAAAAAGAGTGGGAGATCATAAAAATTTTCTTTCAACATTTGAGATTCCAACCGCATTCCGGAGTGGTGTGAAACATGTCTGGTACAAGCCTAAGCAGGAAGAAAAGAGGATTCAGAGGGTATGTGTGTATTCTGTTGCTTCCAGACCTAAACACAAACTGGTTCTCACCTCAATTTTAACATCAAGTTCTGTAATAATGAATGATCTGGAGGAGTAGGACTGCCTCCTCCTAAAGCTGTGTTCACTCTATGAAACCAACAGCTACAAGTTATAAGAAACTGGCTCTACCACATCTGGATTTGGCTTACTTTATTGCCTTAAAAAGACTTTGAAACAAAGAATGCCCATGACAGAAAACAAGCAACAGTTCCAGAGACATCTAAGCTTCCTTTCTGAACACTGATAGACAGGAACTTCAAATGACAATCCCTGTAAAAGTAAAGTGCAAAGCTGGAAAATAATTTGCTGTGGGATTGCCCTGGGCAAGAGAAAGGAGTACTTACGTTACTTCTTTCTGAAGGAGAGATGGAAATAACCTCAGTAAATTGGATTTCAATGCCAGAAAGTCAGTATGGAAACTAACAATAAGGAATAAATCATAAACCGTGAGTATCCTCAAAACTCAACACTTCCAAAGAATTAGTTTTGTGAAATATAAAACATATTTAGAAAAAAAAATCCTCCAAATTCAAGAGAACTTAAAACCAAGTGCCACTCTGTCATAGAGGTGCCAGTCTTACTATTAAAAGGAGTTGTGGTGTTTTATTGTGTACTCTACTGTACACAATAAAAATGCCAGATCCAGGATTACATTTCCTCTGTTCTTCAAGAAACTGATTCCTTAAATTTTACACACTGATTCCTGGCATAATTTGAAGAAGGCATCCCACCCATCTGAATTACACACTCTGATGTATTCAGCATTAAGCAGTGCTTTCTCTCAGGAATACAATGGACTCTTATTGCAGAAACAGAGACTCAGCACTACAATCTGAATAAAAAAGAAAGTAACACCTCATAGAAACAGTCAACCTTATGACTTTCACCCTGAATTTATTTTAAGAAGTGCACTAACTTATTCTAGCCCGCATGCACTAGGAGAAAGATGTTTTACAAGCAAGAACATCAGTGCCCCAGCATTATTCGATAGATATTTCCACAGCTTCTCAAGCAAGCGACTCTCCTCCTCCAATTAGTGTGTCAAAAATGAAGCTTACATAGATGGTAATGAAGATTCAAGTATAAACAGCAGGTGGTTCTGCACCCATCCAGTAAAACTAGCACTTAGCAAGAGAATTATTCTTAATGAGTATTCTGATAAGGAATCTGCAAGTGAGAGAGGCAGTATGGAAAATCATCCCAGACATCACTTCAGTAGTTGTGACAGTTTTAATAAAGTTTGTTCTTTTAGTGATTCAGCTTTACTGTGTCTTCAATAAAGAAAAATAAATTTTAAAAAGTAAAAAAATGTTTTGGACAATACTTAATCTGTATGATTTTGAATGAATCAGCCATGCCATTGTGAAAAAAAAAAGAAAAGGACTTTATTCAGACAGCTCCATTTTATATATTCTTTCATTTGTGTGCGCTAATATATTAGAATACAGAGAACTTAAAGAGTCAAACAGATGCAAATAGAAGCTGTTTACAGTGAGTGGTCTGAAGTGACTGCAGAAAAGCTCATTATTACTCATTATTACTTAGCAGTGACAGTGGTAGCTGTAAGCTGATCCAGGAATGGGAAGGAAAAGAATTATAAGGTCCTGATATGGGTGAAGCATTCATTTACAAGAATATATTTCAAAAGGTGAGATGCAAAAGTGATAGCTGAAATTATTCACTGAAAAGTGAAAAACATCCTAAGAAATGACAGTGGGTAAAGTTCATAACAGATCTAGAAGCTCCCAAGAGATGGTTGGTCTGATATAATTTCTATGTTTTCTTCTGTATTTGTAAGGTAAAAACCGAAGAGTTTCATGCAGCAGAACAGGGCTGAGCAGAATTCAGGTCTCCCCACGGGTCCGTGAAACTGTTATGTAAGTGGTTTCCATTTTACATATCTCAATTATTCACTGCTTCAAACATACCAAGCACACAAGAAATTTTCTAAGTATCTAAATGAATGTATTTGCCAGCTAAAACAATTATTTTCTCCAGCAAAGGAGGCAATCCAGAAAGAAAGACTTCTGCTTTGAGGTACTCATTTGCAACACACCCACCTGTTAGAGGAGGTTGTGGGAGTGTAATCTATCTCAGAAAATTCCTTAACCAAAGAGAGAATTTCAGCTCAGTGCAACTGAAATGGCTGATGGTCAAGGAACAAAAGGAGCTCCTTGCTCAAGGATGTGTTGAGCTTGTGTGTGCACTTAGTGCACACTTCCCAGGCTCCATCCATTCCTATAGGCCACAATGGAAAAGCTGATGTGATAAAATTTAAGATATGTAAGTGAGAATTTAAAATAAACCCAAAGTATGGAAGGGCCAGTATTGAGAGACTACAAGTACACAAAAGAATCACTGCCAGCTGGCAAGCTGGTGAGCATACAGCCTGCCAGAACAAACTATCCTGTGCCCTGGCGCAAGGTTTTGGCAAGCTCTGCAGTGTCTATTGGAAGTATATTTCCCGTGAGCCTTGGCAGCACCAGGCAGTCTCTCACCTAATCTGCGTCCAGGCAGGAGTGAACACAGGGAGAGGAGACGAAGGAGAAGAGATGAGTGTAAAGGGGAGCTTATGGTCAAGCAGTGGTCTGGGATCACCTTGTAGCATGTGAAAGCACAAGAAGCAGAACTAGGATGGGAACTGACTGCAAGAAAAATCCTGAGATCCAAAGACATGAAGCATTTGGGAGAAGGATGAGGGAGTGGTATCCTAATGGCAGAGATGCTTATGCCAATCATTAACTAGAGAGGGCTCAAAACAATAAATCAACATATTTGAAAGAGGTCGTTTCTGTGACAAAGAATAGAACAATTGTGTCAAACTGCAAGGGCAACATCCCCAGAGCAGAAACACAGAAGTCCCAGACCAGGGAAAATCACCCTGTTAGGGACTAGAAGAGTTGATGTGCTGGGTTGAGGGCCTCCAGATGAGAACAATCTTTGCTACCTTGTTTTGGTTTGGACTTTGGAAGCTAGAGGGGCTCAGGGGGAAAGATAAAAAAAGAAGGAGACCATTCAAGGTAGCAAGGCAATCTCTGATTCATACAAAAAAATTTTGGTCCGTGTTTCAAACCTCATAGAAATCAAGAATAAATGCCTCTGCCTGCATGCTGCCTCACAAAGAGCTGACAAGATTTAGGAGGTTTTGAAACAGCTAGATTGGGTCTGGCACTGAACAGGAAGCAAAACCAAAGAGTTTTGTACAATCGAACTTCTCTCTACCAAGCCTTTCCCATCTGTGTTTTTTTTTTCCCATTATCTGAGCTAATGAAGAATTGTCCATTATGTTAGTCCAGCCCTGAAGCAGTTGCCCAAGAGGAACAGAGGTGAAACAATCTCCAGTATTGCAAAAAACACACATATTGGCAGACAGCAATGGATTAAGTACAAGCACAGGGTTCATCTGTTTTTCCACTCACTCTAGTATTTAACTCTATTAAGGTTACTTTAAATATAGAGGTCTCACTCACTACTGTAGTGGAATATTTTTTGAAGTAATTCCAGAATATTTTCACTGCGCTGCTTTTTTAATTTTTTTCCACTATAATGGGAAAGCCTGACACATACACTCAAAAAAGAAAAGCCTCAATTATAAGAAAACATGTCAATTCTTTTATGTCCTCAAGGACTTGGCAAACAGGCAGATTTGGCAAGCAGAGGAATGGCCAAGCAGCAGCTTTTAAGTTTATGGACATGAAGGCCAGTGACATAAGGCACATACACTCTGTATCACAACTGCCTGCTACTGAATTTCCACAGTGGGTCAGTGGCTTGATTACATAAATAGTGGAAATAATAGATCAAATAATCCCTTACACAGTCAATCTATTAATAAAATAAAGTCTTGTTGCGTATGAAAACCCAGGAACCGGCAAAAGACTAGGAAGGTTCCTGACTTAAAAGACAGCACAAACCTGAATTTGAAGGTACTAGCTCCAGTAAACTTGGCTTAAACCAATTTTCATTATCTACAACTTTTTGAAATATCATGCTCAGCTTCACTGAACACCTGATATTTAAGATTTTGGACGTACAAAGAGGAAAGGCAATACCTTATAAAACCTGTTTCTAGTTCGCATTTCTCATCTTTGCTTCAAAGAAATCCTCAGATCATTTTCATTACTGTCATATCTGAGTTATGATAAATATTTGTCCAAGGACAGTCAGCTAATTATTTTCAGTGGATAATTAGGAACACTGAGGAGCTTGGCTTTCTCCCCCAGTGGTAGATGTCAAGGCTTTTCATTTAGGCATTTAAGTTTGCTTCTTAAGCTACTAGGTTTTCACAACATTTTCAATTTTTTTTAAACCTACGAAACAGAGCAAAATCTTATTTTATGTAATAATTATGTGTTTCAGAGCACTGCTGGGCCTTTGGTGTAAGGACCTGCACAGATGGTGAACTAAGGCTTCAAAACACCACCTAACCCAGGCAATAACTGTAACTGAATTCAAATAACTGCTAACCACAGCTAAGCTACTAAGGCCCAGGTCACACTGAAGGGATAAAAGTAAGCAGCGAAAAGGGAGGAATTAAAGCATCCGCTATAACAGTTAGTTGAATATCTTAATGATATGTTTTTAATGATTTATTTCTTAGCCTAGGCAATCAGACAAAAAAGTCTGGGTTTCCTTTGTGGTCTAGGAAATGAAATTTCAGGTGCCAATATCTAACTACCTTAGGACATAATAGTATAGAATCATAGAATCAGATGGGTTGGAAAGGACCTGAGATCGTCAAGTCCAACCCTTGACCCACTACCGCCACAGTTACTAGACTATGGCACTAAGTGCCACATCCAATCTCCTCTTAAGTACCTCCAGGGACAGTGAATCCACCAACTCCCTGGGCAGCCCATTCCAATGCCTGATTACACTCTCTGTAAAAAACTTCTTCCTAGCATCTAACCTAAACCTCCCATGGCAGAGCTTGAGACCATGCCCTCTTGTCTTACTGATAGCTGCCTGGGAGAAGAGACCAACCCCCACCTGGCTACAACCTCCTCTCAGGGAGTTGTAGAGAGTGATGAGGTCTCCCCTGAGCCTCCTCTTCTCCAGGCTGAACAACCCCAGCTCCCTCGGCCTCTCCTCATAGGACTTGTGCTCAAGTCCCTTCACCAGCCTCATTGCTCTTCTCTGGACCTGCTCCAGCACCTCAATATCCTTCCTGAACTGAGGGGCCCAGAACTGGACACAGCCCTCCAGGTGTGGCCTCACCAGCTCTGAGTACAGGGGAAGAATCACTCCCCTGCTTCTGCTGGCCCCACTGCTCCTGATACAGGCCAGGACGCCATTGAGATTGGATACACTTCTCCTGCAAGCATGGTGGGAGAATTGTAAACTGCCACCACGCTTTGTCAGAGGGAACCCTTAAATAGTACCTGCAAGATATCCTGTGTGGTCTTGAAGTGCTCCATGATTGTTGAGGCAGCAACTGATTGAAAACCAAAACATACTCTGATCTCAGCTTTATTCTTGATTTGCATGATGTCCTTGTCTAGTTTACTTTATGTGTTGTTCTGTGCAAACAATGGAGCTATTTGTCTGGGAATAGAAATATTCTGTAGAGTGAAAAATGGTCTAATTTTAATTTTCTTTTAAGATGATGTGAGGAAATTATTTCTGAAGCAGAGCAAGTTACTTGCACAGTCAAAATATAATATAGAAACATTGTTCCAAGAGAAAGAGGAAACAACCTCAAAATATATTATGAATTTTCCATGCATTGCTCCATTGGACCAGTTGCATTACTCATACCATACAACACGCATTGCACATTCTCACCTCCCAAAACTGCACATATTTTAGGCATGAGAAAATTAAGCTCATGTAAGATTGAGAAATTGCAAGTCCTGAAAACAGGTGTTTAACAAGTCTTATCAATCATGCTTGTAGCAGTGCTAAATTTGGAGATCTTGCTCTTAGCTGAAACAGGCACTAGTGACTGATTTGTCTTTGACATTCTGCATTACTTTTTTTTATTTCACTGCTTGAGTACTTCATAGGAGAAATATTTGTACAAAAATTGTACTTGTTAGCTAGGACAACGCACACAAGCCAGTTGCTGAGGCCAACAATACCCCTGAAGCAATGCTTCAGTGCTAGACTGCGGAAATAGCAGAGCAACCCAAATGAACCCAGAATTTCAAGGGAGCGCTCTTTATATCCCTCTAATTGGGTGGACACATCAATCCTTGTTAGAGCACCTCAGTGATTCATTTGTTGTTTACTGAGGCATGTGCTGGAGGAGTCCACTGGCATGCCTTTAAGGGTCACAGAGAAGCATCTTCCATTGAAATTAAAAATCTAGTTGTCTTTAGTAGCTTTTTAATAAACAGGATTTCCATTTGACCCACATTAGAAGCTTGCTTTGTTGAGATTCAGAAAGAAATGTTTGTCCTTGCAAAAGAGTAGAGGGGGCTGTTAATATTCAGATTAGATTTCTGCAGTGATTAGGTATTATTAGCACTTGAGTTTCAGCTCAAAATTAATATAGTTTCTTCCTTGTCTCAAGAAGTTCTTCTCAAGGAGTCACCTTTTTTCCCCTCAGAGGCAGCAGCTTTTATAATCACTGGAGTCTTTTCAACAAATAGACTTTCAATCAGACATGCTAATGCAGGTGAGAAGCTGGAGTGCTCCAACTCATCAGGCACAGGTTTGTACAAGACCACCAGCAGCACAGATGCATGCTGCCTGGCTTTAACACCAACTCCACCACGTGCAGGTAGTCATGTGGTTACCCCAAAGCACAATGTGGGCTAACTTTTTGTGCATTCACAGTGTTGCCTGCACAGTTTCTGCAGACTGCTGAGCTCTGTGCTGTATGCAGCTCTAGCGTGTGCCTTGAGCTAACTCAAAACTACTCGTGCATCACAGAACCTTCCCAGCAGCACCAGCAGTGTAGAGGTGCCATAAAATTGACAGGCAGAAGGAGAAGGAAAAAGTTTTTGATCCAGCAGCACAGTCGTGCAGCTTGCCCAGCAGGACCGGTGGGCCAGCTCTCAGGCACAGCTCCTCACAACCCCATACTGGGAAGCTTCACCACCAAGAAGGCACATGGCATCACCCAGTGGTGGTCAAGACAGAGAGCTTTATGAGATCACAACTTCACTCCAAATCACAAAGTTATTTTTTCAGCCTGTTCTCCTTGATGGTTTTTAGCACTTCTATCAGGGATGATATGCTAACCATATACTTGATATCTGAATATAAGTTGCATCACATTTTTTACAACCTTCATTCCTTCATTCACTGTGAGTTTGCTTTACAGAAGCAAAACCAGTAGATAACAGGGGTCAGTGTCCTTTTCCCTTTAACAGAAGGAATGCTGGTTTGCTATAAACTGCATTTCTACTGAGTATCAGTGCTGAAGGAGTGATACTGGACCCACTAACATTTGTAGGATGGATGCATTCTCTAGAGTGCCGTTCATTTGTAGTAGTGCGCAAATGTAAAGCAGAAGAATCACCATCATTACTGTCATCTCTCATGTTGCCATTCTATAATTATTCAGCTTTTTAAGGTAGAAGTTTAGAGGGACTGTTAGATTTTACAAGCATTTCTGAAAAGCTGCATGTGCAAAAAAAAGCTTAAAATGAAAGATAAAACTGGTATATTTACAACTGACTTTTAAAATGTTATTTTTATTCCATTTAATCCAATTGAAAAGAATGGAACAAGGATACTTACTCCAGGCAAAATAATACTGAAACTAGTACTGAAACATTTAGTTGGAAGGTAGAAACGTGGAGCACAGAGTAGTAGAACATACTGGTGTCCATGCTAGTGGAAGCAGTAGGGCAAAATACATGTGAAATTCTGCAGGAGGTGGTTAAAATTCTCAGAAGGATAAAATTAGCTCTACAGAGCTTCCTCATGAATGTGGCTATGGTGCTGCCGTGGAAATGGCTAACTTCTGCACCTCCAAGCTAACAAATGCAGTCAACAGATTCCCACTTTTAAGACTGCACTATAAACAAGAAGAAAGCTGTAGATTTGATGGATTAGGACCAGTCCAACTATTCTCCACTTCCAGATAAAATCAGAAAATACATTTACTTGCAGTTGGTTTCTCAAAAATCCCATCAATAGGCCTTTCTTTTTACTGCACTGCCTCAGGACATGGTAGAAAAGACTTCTCCGGGAGTTTCAGTAGGTAGGAAGTATCCAATGAGTTACTGTATGAAAAGACAATATGATTGCTGCACTCACCTCATAAAACAAGCTTTACATAAGAAAAGCTCACTTACCTTACTGTCCTGACAAACTGTCTCATTTTTGGCTAACAGTGCTAATTTACTCTCCCTTGAGGTAGTGGTATCATTTTTCTCCAGCCAAATGGCTGACACAGCAGACATAAACACAAAAGCCCTGTACAAAATGAAGCTCAGTTTTATAGCCATTTCATAAGTATGCTAAGTGAGAAATCATAAATTATGCTGAGCAGCTATCCACAGGGTAAGACATTTCAGAAAAAGTGCTGAGTTCCTGTTTACAATACAAAGGATTTCTTAAACCAGCATCGGTGTAGCAATTTGGTTTGTGCAACATGTTTCAATTGCTGCTTTACAGATCTAATTCTATCAAGGAGTGCAACTTTTAGTCTCAACAATCTGTTTTGTAGTGGGAATCAAGAACTACAGGTGAAACACTCAAGCTAAAATACCCTTTATCCTTTGAAGCAAACTATGAGTGACTCTCATATTAATGAAAAAAAAAAAAGTTCTTTGAAGAGATCATAAATACATATTAGGAATTAAAATGTAGGCCCCTTGATTAAAACTGATGGAAATTCCCCCAACTCCCTCCAGCCAGAATTAAATGAACATTAAGAAACACTTGAAAGTATGAACCCAAGCTTCCAGTACAACATAATAGCTTTATATTAACAACCTACTCACTATTTTTATGATTTGAATCAAAAGGCAACGTAAAATAAGAATTTAGTCAGCCTTCTGCAACTCTTTTGCAGTGCTTGAAAGGTCTGGCTCCCAGCCAAGACACAGAAGTGTCAGAGGTCAGAGGCATCCCTCTGCTCACCATACCAGTTTACTCACACCTCAGTTTTATACATCAATCTTCACTCAGATGTAAACAAAAGGATTATATGATAACCCATAGGGGTTATTGCTTGCTTTAACGGGAAACAGGAAATTCATATTCATATACAGCAGCTGTGATCTGCTCCATTATAGAAATTTCTCAGGATATTCTGAATTGGAAGGGACCCACAAAAATCAAGTCCAACACTTAACTGAATGGTCCATTCAGAGACTGAACTTTATAAGACCAAAAAAAGAAGAAAAAAAGGAAGCCTAAAATTTGTGTCAGTCTTCATTTACACAAAATAGATGTGGATGTAAGAGATGTAGATGGTCATCAAAGATCACAGCCTGAGTTAATGCTGTTCTGATTTCCCACACTGGAACTCCCTTGCTAGACATACAGTGGTCTTTGGACGTATTTAGCCCCTTGGGTTTGAAGTAATTCACTTACTATATTTTAAAATAAAAGCTTTTTGTCGGAAGATTTCACAATTGAGTTTAATCTGCAAAAATTTGTGCAATTATTTTTTCAATTTCATAATGTGATGTTTCCATGTTCTAGTCATAAGACAGATCATCTTAAAAATGTCAGTTTAGATGAAAAACATGCACAGAGGAATTAAAAATCATTAAAAATCTTTAAAATCTTGAAATAAAGATGTATTTAGGTGATATGGCTCAGCCAAACTAAATAGCTTGCTGTTTCAAGTGGGCCTACTGCCGGCTCCTCTTCCCTTGCAGCTGGTCTGGCTGTTAGCTGAGCCCTGGGTGAGGCGATTCAGCTCACTGAGCCGGGAGAAAAGGAGCCCAGCCAGAAAACAATGAGGTAAACAGGGGAGAGCAGGCAGCGAGCCCACCCTACAGAGCTGCTGATTCAGTTCAGCTGTCACACCTGAACCCTTGAAGTGGAAGTATCTAACACCATAGATGGTGTTATAAATAAGGAAGAAATCCCCCACTCTGCAACATAAATTTTAAATTTTCACACCATGCAATTTGCCTCTAATGTAAAGTAGTGGGACCTGCTCTGTGGTTAAGACTCTTGCCAGGCACTTAATTGGCAGCTGGGGACTTGAACATCTTCCCGGAAACTCCTACAAATAAAATACTGCAAAATGGCAGAAGGAGTACACATTTCATTTATGAATCCAAATAAAGACATTGGATTTATACTAGAACTACATGGTAAAAACCTGTACTGTCTCCCTGAAGACTAGTATTTATGGCATTTTTACATAAGCTGTCACAGTCAGACAGGCAAAAAATTAGACACCTTTCGCTTAAAGAGAACCACCTTGCTATAAAAGAGCATTTTTTAATTCTTCCCTCCCCAGTTCAGACCTGAATCACACCTTTCAACACCTTGGTGAGGGCTTGGAGTGCAGACATTGTCTTGCCAGTTGGTAGTTTATACAGCATGGGGTAGCCAGCTCCATCAGTAGAGTTTGACCCAACCAAAACAAAATTCTGCTGAATATGGTACTTATTTGTTTTATAGGAGACAAGACTAATACCCTAGCTGGAATCAGCAGGAGCAAAGATCTGAATCCTGACCATCCATGTTATACATGTCTTTCTTTCATTAACACTCATTAGTCCATAGACTTTGTATAATATTGGATGCTTAGGTCTTAAACCTAAAAACTCTTATAAATTGCAGTCTTTATTAAGTGGCTAGTTACCTTAAAGAAGAAAACAGAGATGTTTTTACCATCATAGAATGGTTTGAATTGGAAGAGACCTTAAAGATCATCTAGTTCCAAACCTCTTGTCATGGGCAGGGATACCTTCCGCTGGACCAGGTTGTTCAAAGTCCCATCCAACCTGGCCTTGAACACTTCCAGGGATGGGACATCCACAATTTGTCCAGGAAACCTCCTCCAGTGTCTCGAAACCCTCACAGTAATGAACTTTTTCCTAATAGGTACTCTAAATCTACTTTTTTTCAGTTTATGTCATTCATACATGCACTTGTAAAAAGCCCCTCTCCTGCTTTCCTGTAGGCCTCTTCAGGTACAGGAAGGCTGCTCTGAGTTCTCCCTGGAGCCTTTTCTCTGGCTCAAATAACCCCAACTCTCTCAACATAGGAGAGGATTTTGTAAATAGCAGTCTCAAAAGCATGCTGTAATCCTGAAATATGAACTTGAGTGTTGATTTTAAAGTTCATGTTTATTTCCCTTGGTCTGTCTGTTTAGTAGGTTTCTGTGTAAGCTGACTAATTACGCCAGCCGTATATGGTTTATACCTGTCAGGTATTTCTATATGACAAAGCAGACCAGCTCTGAGTTTAAATATCAGCAGGCACATAATACTTAGAGATGAAAACTACTTTCTAGGGTATATCAATCTGTGAATGATGTTCCAATGTGGTCATTTTTAGCACTTCATCTTGTTTACCTGTTGCTTGCACTGCAGAGCTCCATAAGGCAGCTGATGAAACACGCCTGTTTGGATTACTTGTGAACAGTTCTTACCAAAACCAGATTAACCACCAAAGCATAGCTGAAGGCAGCTCTGATGCAGGATGTTGCCTCAAACCCAGGACAAACAGTGAAATCCCCACAACCACCCTAACCCACCACCCTCATTCTACAGCTCCCACGCAGAGATCTACTGCAGAGAAGAGGGCACTGCCTGTGTATGCAGTATTACACACTCCCTACCTACCCTAGTATTTGCTACTGCATAGTAGTATGTGCTTGCATAACCTAGTATATCTAGGGCACAATCCCTTTCCTCACTGCTGTAATTTCTATTTCTGCTGTTTCTCATGTAGAGGCCCACGAACTGGAAAAAAACCCATTCCATTCTTCAGTTCTTTCTGCCTGTTTATAGGATCTTATTAATATTAATAAGATCTAATGCCAGGGATTTTGCCTCTGATCAAAATAATCCTAACCTAAGGCACATTTTTATGACCTATCTTCTCAACGTGAAAACTGCACTGCTGCACACACTTACCGTCTACAAATTAAAAAGATATTTCTTTCTCTTCAGGCAGTAGAAAACTTACCTTCAACATGGATACTATCCAATTTATTCTACCTCTGGTTTCTCAAAGGAACCCAAGAGAAAGACAGAAAGAAAAGCAAACAGATGAATAACACTGGAATTTAATGTTTTGGTAAATGCTTTTGTATTATGATTGCAAACACAACTAGTGTTTTAAATACATGTAAGTATGTATATATGTGTGTGTGTATATATATATATATATATATATATATATATGTGTGTGTGTATGTATGTATGTATGAGCATCAATCCCAATTAGTGCTGCCCACCCAACCATCCAAATTTAAGTGAAATTCTAGTGGCTGACAGCTCTGACTTTATTAGTGCAACTCCATTAGATTCAAAGCAGATAGTCACTGATCAACAACATGAATAAAAATGGAATCAAGCCCACCACTCTACTTCTCCTCCTAAATATGCCTCATTCATTGAAAGGTTCACTTTGAAAAATGCCAACACACTGCTGTGCATGGCTTGATATCCATACGTTGCTGAATAACCTAACAATTAGCAGTTAAATGAAGGTGAGCATTCCCTCGTCTCTAACAACACAAGATATGGGCAACTAGCCAAGAATCTGGTACATTAAACAGAAACACATGTACAAAATCTGCAAGTGCTTCTTGAAAGCACGATACTATTTCCAGTAAGCACATATAGAAACTAAATACATCTCAGGTTGCTCTCAGGTAGAAAAAGATTGATTCATTTCAATCACACAGTCCAAAGTAGCCACAGCGTGGATAGCCCCTGGTACTGAATCAGGAACTTCAAAGGCAGATGCCCACCTGCCTACCATGGATGGAATGCACAAAGATATTGTTCAGATAAAACATTAAGTCTATTCAAAACCATTTATTAAACCACCAAGGATTTCTTTAAAAATAAGTCTAATTTATATCACTTTCAAAGTTATTGTTATTATGTCAGTAAGTTTCAGCAACCATGTGTTGAAAAGATGTGTATAGCCTTTGTTACTCAGATTCTCCACTCATCTGTGGAACAACCCAGCAAATGTTCCTGCTACCTATAGATTAAGCAACAAAAGATGTCCTAGTGTCACATCAATCAGAAGTACAAAACTGACCTCAGTTGCAGTCACAGCATTTCATCCCGGACTTTCAGAGTAAAATTTTCAAACATACACACATGACTCCTTACCACTGTCTTGAAATAAAACTTTGGAACCAGAAAGCCTCAATCATTTTTGTAAGCTTTACTCCCCTTCTTGCACATCAGCCCCAATTTGAAATATACCCTCAGATTTACAGACCATTTCAGGACTGATGTCAGAAGTCCTATGAGAAATTTCCGTTTAACAAGTTATTCTGTTCAGCATCAATAAATCAAATATCCTCTTGCCAACTCTAGAAAAGCCTTATTTGTCTATTTCTTTCTAGCATATACCATGTCTTCAAAGACCTTAGCAGAAGATTTATCTTTGAATCTCTATTTTAACAGAGCTCAGACACATTGCCAATAAATTAGTACACTTGGGAAGTATTTTGTTTCAACTGAACTTACTTCTCTGCAATGAAGAACTAACTACCTCCATCCAAAGGTTCCCCATGTTCCTGATCACACAAACCACAGGGCTGGAAGACACCTCAAGAGAAGCCTAGATATTTCCTCTTCTTGCCCCACAGCAGAACGAGTTACATTTAAGTGATCTCTCAGTGGTTACTTCTTACCTATTCTAAAAATAATCATTCTCTTCTTTACACTGCACAAAACCAATGTGTACATTTTTCCCCTTCATAAGTTTTGTTTGATCACTCTTATTGTTTACATGTGCACCCACTTGAACAGTATCTCTCTTTTATGTGGTGTATGACCCATGCAAGTAATGTCTTTAAATGTTCAATGCATGGTATATGAAAGGAAGTTCTTAGATGCCCATTTTAGGACATATAAAAGGCAATTTATTCTACTCTGGTTCTAAACATTTAACACAACTAGGGAATGGACCTCTGTTATCCTTGTTTTCTCTTTCTTATCAACAAAATCTTCTTTACGGTAATTCTGATCACATATTCCCTATGACTACCACATATTGTCTTAATTAGAAATGATTGCAAAGACAAGGAATTTTTACTATGTTTTATTCATTATAAATTATTCAAATTATTTTAACTCAAGTTTCTATCTTTTATCTGTTACAGAACAAAGGGTAAATATTTTCCTCATACAGTCTGAAGTTATGTTTATCTACCTGAACAGTGGAAATCCCATTTCTTGTGTACAACACAGTTTCTTGCTAGTCCTTAGTGACAGAACACAGAAAAATGACTCCTTGTTTCCATGAAAGGCTTTAATGGGATTGTAAGTTGTGAGGTACATAAAAAAATATTCCACCATGTTAATTAAGATGAACTCTCTGTATTTTTTACTTCAGATGAAGGGGAGCTGTAAAGTATTCCCGAATGTGACTCTGTAACTTTGTAGTATATAGTCTCTCAGGAACCGTGAGCAGATTTAACCACAAATAGCTAAATGCGCCTAGATACTTGAAGTTATATTTAACTATCTCCCTAGCTAATTAGATCAGGGAACCAGGATCTTATGGCTAGATTAATTAAGATAAATCAGGGCATTTGTAATAATTAAGTTAGCTGTTTGGTCTCCTTTCCAGAGCAAGGAGTCAACAAACATTATTAGTGCAGCAGCCCATGACTGGCTCTTCAGAGTGTGGATGCAGTCCCACCAAAGCTACTGCCTTTGCAAGACTGCCCAGAAGGATCCCACAGACAGTCTCATTGTATTTGATTCTTTTAAGAGGACCAGAGGAGTTCCTTCCCTGGTGGAATACCTGTGTCTGCTCAAAGGTGAGGTTTTCAGAGACAGCATGGTGAGACAGGCAAGAGATTCAAGCCAGATATCTGTAGCTCAGAAAAAAACCCTGTAAAATGCTGAGAAGAAGGTAGCAGACCTGCAGTCAAACTCCAAAGGTGTTGGAAAGGAAGTTCAGGACCAGGGAGGACTGTAGCATTTCGTTTTAATGCACAAAACCTCAGCATACTCAAAACAAGCATTAGTATTCAAAACTTGAAAGGGTTCATGGGCAGAGATCAGGCTGTGAATAAACCTTATATCTATCTATTATTTTGGTTCCATCAACACTGTAAGTTTTCTCTATGTAAGGAGTTAATTAACTAAGATGACTAGCAGTAATTCTAATGAAAATAATATCCTTTGAGTTTTTTGATCTTCTTTGGGAACACAATGTGCAGAAGATGATCTAAATCAGTCCCCTTCAGTTCCCTGGCCCCCTACTTGGGGACCCTCCACAGCGACCAAAGGCTATTTTGTGTCTTCACTCTGTAGCTACAAATTTGTACTTCAGAAAAAAAAGGCATTATATATGTGCCATCATGAACTCACTTGGCCTGAACAAGGCCCTCATCTTGATGGTACTCATACTGAATGTGCACAGCAATCATGTTGTTGTCTCCATCATTTATAGATTTTATGCTTTATTTAGACACAATTAAAATCTCAAGCAATTAGAAGTGGATCCAAAGAAGGGTTTCTCTATGAAAGAAACTCAGGCCAGTATGACTGTGACAGCTACTGGCCTTTATGCAATATGCAGCCCAGCACAGCCACAGCTTGACAGACAAGCTTTGTCTATTATAACACCAAACGTTTCCCCTAAAACTCTGTTCTGGAAGGTTTTCCAACTCACTAATGTAGTTTAATTATGATCTTGCAGCACTTTATTTGATTTTCTACAGGAATAAAAATCTAATTCTTCTTGAAAATGCAAGCTATCACAGACAGGTTTGGGTTTGTTGGCTTTTTCTTTTTAATTCAGTCAAGAGTCACTTTTTCTTAAAAGATGTAAGAAGGAAAGAATTCTCTTCCCTTTCAGTCAACAGAAGAAATCACATTAATATTTCTTCAAGCAATAAGAAGTTTAAAAGTATTGAACGCTTTCAGCTGGCAAAGCTCCAAGTTTTCCATGTTGTTGCAGGATTTGCATGAAACTTTGTTTAAGACCAAGTTCTCATGTTGATATGATCTTACTACTGAACATCTAAATTTGGGAGCCATGTGCATGCAAACAGTTGGGGTCTAGTAGCATTAGTTATAGAGTTTAAAATTAAAGTTTTACAATAAGTGGTTCTGTTCTCATGCCTCCAGTCATGAATGACAGCACACACTTAAGCTTAGATTGTATCATGTTCTGCACATCTGCTAAAGCACATATTGCATGTTACTGTCACTGATTATCAAGGTGTTCTCTGAAATAGGTTGAGTTAGTTCACAGCTGAAAATGTGGACTTCTAGAAAGGGTAAGCAAGGGAAATGACAATATAACCACAATGATAATTTAATTGAAATACAGATAAATTATCTAGAGGAATATGGTAAGGAAGGATACAGAGTCAAAGCTAGATGAAAAATTAGTAAATATCAGCTTGAAGACACCAAACCTTTTTTTACTGTGACACGTTAACAAATATGGACAGAGAAAATATGGTATATCCAAACAGGTTAGAATATAGTTTCTAACAAGAAGCATATAAAATGGCTTCTTTAACCAGGAGAAAATCTGTCAAAGAACTTGGTTTTTAAGTAGAAAGAAAATAGAAGCTGCTGAGATAAATATTTCTATTCTCAGTCTGTAAATTTACTGTTATTGTTTCACAGCAAACTCCTGGACAGACTTTTTTTCTGAACCACAAATCTGTCAGTGCAGAACTTCTTCACTCCCTGTCATCTCTGTGTTTCAGATGGTGAGGCACTTGGATATTCAGTCTCTTTCCTCACAGGGTCAGTGGTTGCGGGAGAGCATGCAAAGCCAGCTTGTTTCCCTCAACACCATCCTCCATATATCAACTTCAAGTCAGAACAGAGATGGCAGGTATTTAAAGACACAGTATTTACCCTGCTTCAAGCAAGGCAGATCCATTATGTTTGTCATTTGTTGACTACTATGTTTGCTCTTCTCCATAATGCCTTGGTGACAGTGTTGTTCCAAGAGATGTTTGCAAAAACACCTCTAGGTGATTTGCAGTATAATTTGAACCCTTGGTAACAGAAGGTACCTCAGCACTGAAGGCCGCTTTCAATACATCGAGAGGTAGTGGATTGTCAATACAGCGTATTGTTCAGTCAGGGATTAGACACCATAAGGAGTGCCACGTTCCTTTTGCTAGCAGCATCAATAATTTCTTCATGAATCTGTCAGTCACTGACTCATCCACAGCAGAGGATGACAGCTGAACTTTCAGTGACCTAATAATTATTCTAATGCTTATAAAAAAAATACTGTATCATTAGGGTTTTTTTGAGCTCTGTTGAAGCTTTTACACACTATTACACGCACAGGAAAACAGTGCACTCCAGTGAACTATCATATTTCAGTGCACATGACAGCTCTTACTTAGCATGGCTCTAAAAGTATTATTCATTAAGGTAATGTCATCATTTCACAGCAACTGGATGTAAAGCATGGGCCACTATGTGGAAAGCTAAATGCTCCTCTAAATATCACCTAGGGAAACTAGCACTGAAAAAATCGTTAAGATGCAAAATATTGGTGGAACATCAGATGGCTGCAAGAGGCTTAAAATGTTTCTGCTGATACCTCTTCACTTCAGGATAGTTTTCTCCAAGGTGGAGATCCCTGAGGGCGGAAAATGAGAATACAGGAACAAAGAATGGATAAGTCTGTCTTACCAAATTTTTTTCCCGCAAGTAATACCAGATCCTTCACCAAAAAAATGTCAAGGACAACTTGTCACTCTCCTTGAACTCTCACATCCTACATGCAGCTTTCTAGAGCTATCAGGAAGCTCTTAGCTCTGACTGCTGGAGCTATGTAGAGAATGTGTGGACTGCAAACAAGGAAAGATTTTCCATATTTCTACATTTGCTTTGGTCTGCTAATCTAGGCATTAGAATAATGGGCTTGGGGACTATCCTGAGCACTCAGGTATCCTACAGAGGCCTCATACGCCTGTAGTGAAAGCTTCAAGTGAAAAAAAGTGACAAACCAACCCTCTCCTACATCTCAAAGTGAGGGATGGAAGAGCCTGGAAAATCTAGCCAGAATTTGAGTTTTATGCTCTGGAGAGTTGCTGTCTCCCTTGCTTCACAGGGCCTGTAGATCTGAGAAGGAAAGCAACAGACAACCACCATCTTTCACCCTCTCTTCAGTGACACCAGCTATTGCCAGCACAGAGTGTACATTCACTGGTGCAGAGTTTACACACTGGGTTGAGCAAGGCTGCTGAAGGAAAATAAACCCCACAACCTCAATATATCTGGCTTGGAAACCTGTTGGTTAGAGCAGCCAGCACATCTTCCCCATTTGCCTCACTTTTTCTGGTGACAGCAAGAAGTCCAGAAGAGCTGTTTTTAGCACCTCAGATTTCACTGAATTTGCCTCCTCCCACCAGCTCAGCATAATTAGCAGCAGAATTCAGTCATGCACTTACCAGCACTGGCCAAAATACAGCAACTTTGCATACAGGAAACTTTGCATATGAATGGGAAATATCGATATAATCTGAACATCTCATTTAGTGGTGACTGGTTTCTCCCTATCCTTTTCCAGACTCCTAGTTTTATACCACCTCTAGCCTGTTTTTGTTTTTGTTTTCTTTCTTCCCTAATGACATGCTTCTCTGCCTTGAGGGAAGATGATTACAAGAAACTGATGTGGCAATTCTCAGTCTCTGGTCTATCTCAGACAAATAGAAGTACCAAAGTGTTTCTCATGGTATTACTCTCCCGTGTTGATTACGTGTTTGTAATTGGGTTTTCACAGTTTTCTACATCCTGATTTGAGCTTCTTTTGCACGCATTTTTCTAAAGTAGTCAGATGAGAGACTTGCATCATTTCTAGAATTGTTGATCCATTCTTTATTTTGTCTAACTTTGCTTCATTTCTTCTCCATAGTTCAACAATCACCTTAAATTTGTCTAGCAGATGCACATCTACAGCATCCTGCTATGTGACCAAATTTTTTTACTTCATCCAAAAATAGTTAATAAGGTCAAGATGTAATTTTGAATATGAGTCCCTCCTTCACCAACCAATCACATAAGGAAAACAGTAATAGTAGAAAATAAGTTCATCAATTATAACCTGGTTCTATCCTTCTGCTCTATCCTTATCCTTTACATCCCATTGAGTATTTAAAGACTAGTGAAACAGGAGATAGCCAGCAGCCTCCTGATATTACTGCTTGTACAGAATTGGCTTCTGTTTGTGACGTACAGTCATGATGGCATAGATTTCTGCCATTAAAATTAATCCTTGGGAAAGTTTGTCATTATAGTTACTAGGCTTTTGCCTGGAGTAAAAGGTTACGCTTCAATATTGTAGTCACATCCTCTTCACGCCAGTGCATCAGTAGACTACAATCACCATCATGACATCTTCCATTAACATACTCATAAGTAGCAAAAGGTAGGTAGCTAAGACCCAGTCTTATTACACATTCAGCGTTGTATCATTTCTAAGGACAGTAAGTCTCTAATCAAAATGAAGCTCCTGCCATCAGTCCTATGGTTTACATTAAGCACCAACTCACGCTGCTCTGAACAACTGCTAGGGCAGTGTATGTAAAGTAAAATCTTTTGAAAAGACATCCAGATTCCTAAAGGTTAAAAAATAAAATCCCTGGATCAGCAGATCATAATCATATGTGGCACTACTTACTAGGTTAAAATCTAAACTATGCAACATGTGACTAAAAAGCATGTGGCTTTCCCAACACTACAGCACCGGTAGGGTACTTGGCAGTCTATACCAAACAAGTTAGGCGACTATAAAGCCTACTTATTTTTTATTCTGCAGAAGACAATACCAAACACATCAAAAGAGATCAGTCTTTGACTTATATCCCAAGACAGAAGGTTTTTATTAATAAAACTGTTTCCTCAGAGTTAAATTCCATTAACTGTACTTAAGAGGGAATTACTACACATCTTGCTCCCAGGCAAAACCTGACCATTCCACATGTGTTACAAATCAGTATCTCTTTACATTTACTGGTGTGCTGAAGAAAGTCAAAGGATTTTATCTTCAGATTCTGGCAAGTCTGGAATTTTTCATGTTTGAAGAATCATATTGCTATCAATCTGTTTCTATTTTAAACTTATGAATTTTCATATCAAATAACCAACAGCTACATTTTTATACTAACCACATTTCTCTATCTTGAAGTAAGAAGCTTAGGTGGCATCACACCTTTAAGGAAAAGAGCTGTAAGATACAAGATGTTGTAAAAAAGACTTTAAAGTCTTTTCCACTGTGCACAAAGTGGATTTTTTTAATCAAAAGTGCATTTTTTTAATCTTGAAAGCATTTTCTACTAATGCATGAAACGTCAATTATGCTGCATATGGTTTCTATTTTCAAGCCTCTAATGCTTTCAGGAATTTCTTTGATTTCTCTAGTTGTTACCTCATTCTTGTCATTCCTGATTGACACAGAAGCAGAAACCCAAGTCACTCCTAAGTATCTTTCTTTACTTCTTAATCTGTTTCCATACATCTGTAGGGTACTTCAAAATGGCATGCCTTTACTGCCCTTGTATGAACGAAGGTAAGGTATTGAATATTGGTTGATTATTATACTCTTCATTGTATTTGAAGAGCATCTAGTTTTCTTACTTGAAGAATTCAGATTTAAACATTACACTTACAGTGCACCCACGGACATTACATTTATACCTACCCACCTAAATCAAGACCTGGGATTTGTGCATAAATGTGTTCATACAACTGCAGAATTCTCTTCATGCAGATGGAAGGGGGAGGAAGAAAGAAATATTCTGAAATTCTTTTTTTTTTTTTTTTAAATTAGTGCAAAATCAACTTTCCATGGCAGGCTTCTAAATAACTAGTAGCTCAATGATAGCTGAATATCTGAAAATAAAGCCTCACAGAACTCTCCCAAGATTTCATGGGAAGGCCTGTTTCTGCCCTGAAACCAGCTTCTGTCCCTTGATGCATCCCATCAGGCCATGGGTGGATGCCTGCCCAAGGGAAGAACTTGGCATTGTTCTGACAGAAGCTGTCGTGTACACAGGAGGCTCTGCTGAAGGACTTCACGGTTCACTGAATGGGGCAAAGCTACCAGTGGAACACAGCACAAACAGAAGAAGCTTCATTTGGAAAACACAGTTTATTCCAGAGACTTAATGTTGAAAGATCAAAACACACAACTATTCAAGAACTAGAGACAGTTCTAGAGATGGTTTCTAAATTATGGAGGTTTCATACTTAATCTCAGGGAAAGAGTATGCTCCAAAGGTATCCCACTTTCTGAAATAAATCAATCATTTATCACCAGGTTGCTTCAGTAGGTCATACATTTCAAATGCAAAGAAGCATGGAAGGAGGGGAGAAACATAAATTTCACCTGATCATTGCTTCAAGCAACAATTTGAACAGTGATTTTACCAGTTTTACCTTTCAATGTTGATTTTACTTTAACTGGATATGATATACTCAGAGGTTCATATCAAAAGAAAAAACTGCTGCACAATTGCTTTTTGGTAGCTATATACAGTTTCCTTGTATTACACAATCAGCTATTTGATTCATGAAGCATACAAGAATAGACAGAGCCGCCATGAATTTCCCAACATTTTGGGTTTATTCTGTCCACAGACCAGAGTTGGTGCTATCTGGTGAAACTAAAACAGCCAGACAAAAAGAAAATACTCACTGCATACAATCCAGTACTAGGAAGATCACAAAACAAAGCTTCTGCCTCTTATGAAGTTGTGCGAGACAATGAATAGATAGCAAGCACAAAAACCTTTGGCCATGTCCTTGCTTGTTCCTTTTCACTCACCCCTAAAAGTTGGAGAGTCTGCCCAAAATTCTCTGAAACACCCTGAATACAAAAGGATTGTGTGGGATAAGGTTTCTCCCCTGGAGGCAGCAGTAGCAGCAGATGCCGCATCTTCCCTCAGTACGGCCCTCCCACCCCATTCTCCCTGGTCCCATGCTTAATGGGGAACAGCTACACAGGGAAAAAACCCTCGGAGTTTGAAGCCTGGCCACCAGTCTAGGTGGTGCTTGGCAAGCATCTGGCAAGCAGAGAGGGGACATTTCGACGGATTTTAGGGCTCTGATGGCTTCTTCAGAAGAGACCTTAATTGGAAACACTGGAAATACCCAAGTGATCGCCATGCCGAGGGGCCTTGGGGTGTATGTTTTCCAGTGAATGTTCATCACCCTCGAGGGGAAGCAATAAAGTCCACTGCCATCCCTTGTTTAGGAGCCCAGTGGCAATAATCTTTTGTTAGCTTTAACTTCAGCTTGATAAACACACCAGCTGTCTCCGTTCAGAAACTGTCATCAGCTTACAAAACTATCCATTTCTAACAGGCTTACGCATGCTCCCCCTAAAGAGAAATATATATCCTAATTTTGGACAAGAGCTGGGAAGGAAAAGGGGCGGAGGAGGAACCAGCACCGATGCCAGCAGCGAGATGCAACAATTCGAACAAAAGAGATTTCAAGATGTCGCACTAACACACACACAGACACACACACACACAAATCTTCCTGCTGAAAGACTGCTTCCCCTCGGCAGAGGGAGATGCTCGAGGAGGCCGCTCGGGCACGCAGAGCACGCGTGTCCCCCCCCAGACGGAACCCGGCAGAGAGCACGTCCCTGCGGCGTGGCTGCTCCAAAGGGCACCCGACTGCGGCACGTACGCTGCACCCACTTCGCCTCTTGGACCAAAGGGACCCACGGGCGAACCTGGGACACCCGCGCTGCTGCAGGGGGACCCCTTGCTCCCCATCTCCTGCGCCCGCCCCGCCACCCAGGACCGCTCCGAGGAGCGGGGGTGTGTGTTGGAGCCCGGGGTGGGGGAGCTCTGGAAGCACCCGCAGCCGCTCGCCGGGCGCAGACCGCAACCCGCTGCGGGCGGGAGGTGGGCGGGCAGCACCAGCGGCCTTTTCCCCTTAAAAAATCCTGAATTTTGTCTCGGCGAGGTGAAGGGTGGGGGGGAGGCAGTACGGGCGAGGAGGCGGGAGGGGAGGGGGGGCACAGAATGAGATGCCAAAGCTAAGCCGGGCGCAGCCGGGCGTGAAGGGTGCGGGGTGCCGCCGGGTCACCCCGACCATCTCCCCCGCGGGGCTGGCGCGGGGCAGGGGCGGTGTGGGGCGCCCGGGGGGTCGCGGCGCGGTGCGGCGCCTTTGTTCCGCCGCCGGCCCCAGCCCTGCCGCCGCTCCGCGCATGCGCCGGGCACAGACAAAGGCGCAGGCAGGGCGGTGGGGGCTCCCGCATCCCCCCCCCCCCGCATGGCATTGCATCCCCCTTCCCGCACTGCATCCCCCTTCCCGCACTGCATCCCTCCGCTTGGCGCCCACCCGGCGCGGCGGGAGGGTGGGCGCGTCGCGTCCAGGGGGAGTGTGTGTGTGTCCGCCCCCCCCGCCCGCTACCCCCGCGTGAGCCGCCACGCCCAGCTGAGGCGCGGGCAAAGCTCCCTGCGGGAGTGAGGTTTGAAAGGCACGCGTGTGCGTGGGGGAGAGGCGGCACGGCGGCGCGGGTCGGGAGGGGCAAGAAAAAAAAGGGTCGAGGGGAGGTGTAGCGTGCTTCGGTGCGGGGAGAACGGGGAGCCGGCGGGGAGAGGGGGACCTGTGGGAAGCGGGGGGCGGCATTCGATGAATATTCATGGCACAGGCACACCGGGGCGCACCGCGGCGGGCGGCGGCAGCGGTGCCCGCCGTGTTTGACGGCTGGTCCGTAGCCCCTGGGCGGGCAGAGCTCGGCGGGGCAGCTGGTCCCCCACTAAGGCTCGGCTGGTGCCGCCCGGCCGAGAGCGGCGCTGAAAACCCGCCGGCTCGTCCACGCGCGCGCGTGGCCGCGGGGGCAGCGCCGCTCCCGCCGCTCGCCGGGGACAGTCGCGTTGTCGCCGGCCACAATGGGCACGCGCCTCTTCCCCGCGC
>NW_020955583.1:650469-741556 GCF_003031625.1 Empidonax traillii
AAAAAAAAAAAAAAAAAAAAAAAAAGCTAAAGGCACCGAAAAGAAATTGGGCATAAACCACTATTATTCCCACCACACCCACCGCTACCCCCACCCTTCTCTAAGAAAGCCTTCCTGGGCATTTAAATCTCACGGAATAGCCTTCGGTCCGTTGTGTGCCTCGAACCCGCTTCCAGGTGGTCCCCTCTCGAGGAATCGAGCTCCTCACAGTGATATTCCTAAAGTGTGCCCGAGTAGGCGGCTCCCGGGCTGCTCCGCTCTCCCTGCTCTTCCCGAGTCACACGCACATCTTCTCTCCCCACATCCGAGACAAAACGGAGGGGGGAAAAAATGATAAAAATGACAAAGCTACTGGGGTCTGCTGTGTAAATGACATAAATGAGATACACTGCTTCTTACCTTTATGTGCTTTTCCTCTGTCCCTCGCGGTGTGTTTGTGTGCTGGGGTGTCACAAAGAGAGTCCAGGTAGCCCAGAGCCCCCTCGCCTCGCTCGGAGCGCTGTGGCTCTCGCCCGCTCGCTCCCCGGGACTGGAGTGCCTAGTGCCTGCTGGAGCACTGCCGCCGCTACCGCGGCTGCTGCCTCTGCATTTCTCACTCTCTCCCCCTCCCTCTTTCCCTCCCTCCCCCCTTCCCTGTGACAGTCTGTGGGCAGTTCAAAAGCCACACGCACTTATTTATTTATTTTCCGGCTGGCGGGCGGGGGATGCGCTGCGCGGCTCTCGCGCTTAGGGGGCGCACGGACCCCAGGTTTAAATATCAGCCGGGCGGGCTGCGGGGGGGGCGGGCTGCATCGCGGGTCCGCGAACGCACCTTGCGACATTACCCCCCTACGTTCCCCCAAAAAAGGGAAGGGAGCAGCTGAACTCTCTTGCCCCAAGGAGAGCGGGCGCGGCGCGGGGCCGCACGCGGAGTTGCGGGGCGCTCCGCCACCTCCGCATCCGCGCCGCGGAGGGGCCCACTGTGCACCGTGGGGCGTCGGGTCGCGCCTCGGCGGAGCTGAGATGCTGCGTGGCGGAGGGAGCGGGCAAGCCGGGCCGCCTGCCTACACCTGCAGCCCTCCCGGGGAGCGGGAAGCCCGCTTGCCTGGCGGAGAGGGGCGGCACGGGCGGAAGAGACTGAAAAGCCCCGGGTGTGGATGCTCTTGGCACGCTTAAGGAGAGAGTCTGCCCGTTAAACACAAGAGGCAACAAAATAGAGGAAAACAGCCCATTTCTCAGGAGAATGGATCTGTCTCCCAGGCGCGCCTGCAGCTGAAAAGCTGGCCTGAACGTCGCTGGGGCTTCAGGACTGGTATCCCTCCAGCTCTCCCCCTTTTCCAAAGTGTCCCTGGGGCCGCCACAGCGCAACAGAGGGCACTGCCCGCACCTTCTCACCGCCCTCTTTTTAAAACCTGGCTGCGGCGGGGGCCGGGTGCGCCCTGGTCGTCGTTCCGCTCTCGCTCCGCGCTGCGGGAGCCCGGCGGCGGCAGGCGATGCGCGGGGCTGGGGCGCCCTCTGCTCCCCGAGCGGCAAGCGGGCAGGAGCTGCCGGCATGAACCGGATCGGGCGCTGACCAGCACCCGGGACCCGACAGCCTGGGAGAGCCGGTGGAACGGACCCGGTGGGAGAGAACCGCGGTGGCGGCACGTCCACCGGGACGCTCCGGCTGAAGAGGCACGATCCGGCTACGCCGGGGCTTCGTTGCCAGCAGCACCATCTTTCAGGAGAAACAATGCAGGCTGTTTTCCATTAACTTGGGCACAAGGACCCTATGAGAGACGTTTAGTAGGCTCGTGATAAGGATTAGTCCGGTTTGCATTTTCGGTGGAGAAGGAGCGAAAAGGGCGCAGGACATGTGGAGATGGCGGGCGCGGCGGCCAGGGTGTGTTGCTGAGGGCCCTGGTGTGCGGTGTGATGTGTAGTGCTTCCCGAAGGAAAACTATCGGGCAATAAAATGCATTTTAGGTTTATGTGTTTCACACCCCGCACCCTGCAACCTGTAGCCGCGCCAAGGATCCATCCAGCCGCTGCCGGGACGGGGATCTGGTCCGAGACGCGGGGGGAGACGTGGGGCTCAGGGACGGGCAGGCAGCGCAGTGGGTGCCCCTGTTGTCCCCCCACGGTCACAAAAAAGCCCGGGGCGTGGAGGAAGCAAGGGAGAGAAGGAGGGAGCACGGGCATGGCGGGTTCCCGAGGCTACTGCAAAGACAACTCCCCATATTTTCGTGCAAGCCTTCACAAGCCAGCCTTTTCCTCGTTTTTATCTTATGGACTTTTTTTTTCCCCTGATCTCCTCCGTATCTCCGCTTTTCCCAGTGGTTAAACCCTCGCTCTGCAGCCCCCGAGGCGCAGCAGCTCGCCATGCCACACCTGCCCCGATGCAGCATCCCACCCCTCTTCGGGCGCGGTGCGGGACTGGCTGCGCCCTGCCGCAGCTGGGGGAGGGAGGGCAGGCGGGACCCCTTCCCCCACGTCCCCACCCGCGATATCTCTCCGCTCAAGGGTGAGCGGAGCATGCATGAATGAGGCATGCAGCATTTCCTGTTAAATTGGGTAATCGAGGAAAAAGAGAAAAAGGGGGGAGGGACACGCCCTGACACGTCCTCAGCTGTCGGAGAAGGGGGTAGCTGCTCCCCCCAGAGGCGAGACGCGTCCTGCTCCCGAGCTGCCTCCGCTTAGACCCGGGGAGCAGGGGTCCGCCTGCTCGCTTTCCCCGGAGCATCCCTGTAGAGGGAGTAGTAACGCCAGCGCCAGCCTGGCGGTGATCTGCTGCAAGGTCAAGGCAGAAAATCCCTCTCCCCAGTTTTATTTCTGAGCCACGAGAATTTGTAAGGCAGGGCTGCACAGAAGTGAGAGGTAAATCTAGGCTCCAAAATCAAGCCAGATACCAGTATCGGATAGCAGCATGTCCTGGGCTGGGCTGAAATCGAGTCCTGGAACATAGGTAGGGCTCAGGGGAAGCTCCAGATTAGGCTGGGCAGGGACGACCAAGGCTAAGAGTGCCCATGAGGCCATGACATTCAGACTGTCGAGATTGTCCTGTAAAATTGCCTAACCACTACAGAATTAGCATGAAATAATGTTAGCGGGAAAGAAAGAGACTGGTGCTTAAGACTGTGTTTAAAAGTGGGCTTAGGCAGTGAACGCTTACCTGCATGGAATCATGCACTATCTGACTTGGTAGCTGAAATACACGTTACACAGGGTTCCCAGTACATCACAGAAATGAAATTTCTGAATGTGTACTGAGTCATTTGCTTGGGAAAGCCTGTACAACCAAAAATGGCACAGAAATAATCATTGCTGCTATCAGTTTGAGAGGGGTTTTGATCCTTTTATTGTTTTCAGCAGCTAGAGGGCTGAGATGGTAACGATAGTTTACTAGTTAGTATTCTTTGAAATATACCTACATGCTAAATTATGTATCTCAGAACAGCTAAATTCAAAATTCACCAAATGCTCACTTCAGTTACTGTGCTGCTTCAAAGTATCATACGTGTCTGGATGTCTTACTTGACAAATGTGATAGCTTTAGCCAAATGGGGATTCTAAGCGGCCTTTGAATATCTTTGTCATAACTAAGGGTGTGTAAAGTGTCCTCACCTTTTCCTTTTGAAAGAAAAAAAATAGTATCAGGAAGAAGAAAAAGCATGGAACAGAGTCACCTGCAAAAAGATGAATAACCAGGTCTGTTGTGGAAACATGGGTAAGTCTGTACCCTTTGGTAATAAACAGTTAGCTTCTTTTCTGAAATCTACACTCTTATTCTGCTGTGACAGAATAACACCCAAGCCACCTCCCTGGTCTTAGTCAGCTCCTCATGTCACCTCTTGCCAGTTACTGTATCTCAGTGCCTTTCCCACCAGCTTTGTCGTTTCAGGCTCAACCTTGTTGAGCCCTGTCTCTCTTCCAGGTCTCACCTCCTGTCATATTTCCACCTTCTCCAGTAGGGAAAAAATCCAATCCTAAATACTGTTTTCTTATCTTTAATTTGTATTGTTTGTTCTTCTGATTAATAATCAAGTATTTTCTGTGATTATGTTAAGTCTGACGAGAGCCACAAGCCATGTCTCTTAGCCCAGCATTACCACAACAAAAGTCCAAAGTACTCACAAGGCCACCTCCCCTCATCTTCCACCAACGTTCTACCAACATCCCTTCATCCCTGTCACCCAGCACCTCCGTTTTTGTGTCTGATAGCTCTTTGGTTTTTTTCTTCAGGAGAAGATAATATCGGTAAGGAGCACCTGTGCTGGGGTAGTAGAGGCCTTTTCATTTTACTTGGAGGGGAAGAGAGAAATGACCAGCAAACAAGAGGGAAAAAAAAAAAAAAAAAAAAAAGTTAAAAGTATCACCAGTGCCCCTCTTTCAGAATCAATCTTGAAAGCAACATACTGCCTTCCTCGCACTTATCATCACAACCAAACAGAGGCAAACGCAGACCACTAACAGCTCGGGGCTTTCCAAACCCGTCAGCTCCAGCTGCAGCTGCCAGAACAGCCCGTCCCCCCCGATCTCCAGCTGCTCCCCTATTCCAACTGCTCCCCTATTCCCGAGCTTTTACCACAAGAGGGAGCATTTTGTTCAGTTTGTTTTCAAAACCTGGTTTCCCTTATATCCAGGCAAAGAGAATAACCACAGTTTCCCGTATGTAGAGGTTTTTCTCAAGCTCTTTTTCCCTATAAGTATTTTCGTAATAATGTGGGGTTTTTCTTTCACCATGAAATGCAATTTTTTGAAATTTTGTAAGATTATTATTCATTTAAGGTAAATTTTATAATGAATAACTAAACTGTAATTCCTTGTTGATTCACGCAGTTATAGAGTCATTCTTTCTGGGGAAAATACAAAATGCCAGTGTATGGCATATGTAAAATCTTCTATTTGAAGTGGATATAATTCTCCTCACCAATTTAAATACCAGCTACAGGAATTTCAAAAATTGACTGCAACAGCATAGGCTGACACAAGGTACTATTTCTTAGATTTGCAGGTAAAGCACGTAAAATACAGAGCTTTCATCAAATCCTGAAATAACATCTTTGCTAAATCACTACTGGAACACCTCATACAAATTTAAGTCCTGACTTGAAGAGAGATGCAAGCTTCTGATAACAATTTTAATCTGAACAACCCAAAGTCATATAGCAGTAGGCATACCTCAGTCTAGTTTTATTAGACTGTTTCTATTTATAGCAGAAAAAGTGGCACTTCTTGCCTATAGCCAGGTAGGGGTATGTGGGTTGTGAACCCTTCTTTACCTCAGTGTTCCTGGCTTCAGCTCAATCTATAACACAAAGCATATGTGCCTCCCAGGAGGTCCTGTGCTAGCTATCGATATTAAAGGCTTTCCTGCTCCACTGTATGCAAGTTTTCCCAAAGATGGATATAGTTGCTGTTCTAGCAATACAATTATCTGGGTTATTTCTGTCTCTTACCCCAGTTACCCTAAGGAGTTAGAGTTACTTATGTACAAAAGAAGCAAATGTGCTCAACCACTATAAGCTTCCCTTATGATTTATGCATGCCAGGCTTCTCCATGACCATCTATAGGTTAGATCTTGGACTCTTTGCTCCATTTTCACTTGCAAGTTTCACTGAAGCAACAGCTGAGTAAGATATTCACTGTTTGGCTTCTATGGCCACAAAAATGTCTTTCAGTTAACAGATGGAGTGACTATATCAGTATCTTGATAGTGATCAGAATTGGCTTCTCTTGTGGTATTTTACTCTCTTCTCATTCAACTACAAGAATGTAAGTAATGCAGGATCAAGTCCACAACTGGATAATCTAACTAATGTGGCTGCTATTACAATGTACCTCCTAAAAGTTAGGAGAAGTGAGGCACACAGAAAAGAGTGCCAATTACTCTCAGAGAATAAAAACACAATTCTCTGCTCTAATACTTTGTGTTCTGATCACTGTAATGAAGGATGCATATATACTTTCCTTGTTGTACTAAAACATTGTTCCATTTGAAACACAAGTTGTTGGATTCCTACCTTGAGAGAGAACTTCTGGTTGCCAGTCCCAGGACCAAGGACCTGAGGGCAGTTAGCCCTGACTGTCCTTGCCAAACTTCCTTCAGGACCTCACCCCACCCCTGCCCATGGCCCAGGACCCCCTTCCAGCTCAGCCCAAGCCATCAGTTCCTGTCCCTGTTGTTCCTGATCCCATCCCTGTCTCTGACCCAATCTTCTACTGCTTCTGACTGAACTTCATGGACGGACTCTGGATCTAGTTTATCTCCTCCTCTTGCCCCTCACTCAGCTCTTGATTCCTCCTCCCTTGTAGGGCAGCCCTGTGCTTGCTGCTATGCAGTATCTATTTTGTCACAGGAGCCTGCCGGCTGTCCAGTTAGCTGTGTAAAGTTAGTGCAACATGCAGATCTTTGCAGTAACTCCAGCTTAAGCCATTTGGTTTACCTGGCACATTGCTCCTTGCTGAAGGCCCTTGTGACAATGGTACCACAGCTCTGCTTTTGAATTCAAGCTGAGTCACATGGGGCCACTTGAGGAGCACCTGCACCTGTACTTTTGCAAACAATCTTATAATTAAAACTCTCCTAATAGTGCCAGTGACCAGAGTCAAAGCAGAGGAAGGCCAAGATGGATAACCATCTCAAATTTGTCTAACAGCGGCAAATGTTCCTGAGACCTATCTGTCTCCTTTTATTCCTTCAACTTGGAGGCATTAGATTTAAAGCTGTCCTTTTACTGCACTATTTGTGTCAAGATCCAGCTGCGAATTACTTTTGAATAGTTAAATGAAACAACTACATCTGAGGTGGCTAAAGCTAAAAATATTTGTAAATGATGAGATTGAAGTGGCTCTCACAGAAAAAGAGAGTCAAATAATACTTATGGCTCAAAACCATTATCCCTCAGCTAACCACCAGACATGTCCATAGAGATGGACAGACTGCTTCTGTGTACAAAAACACTCCTCTGCTTCCAATCAAAAGCCAGTTGTAGAGATTTATCTGAAATTAAAATGTTAGCAGTAGCTCACCACAGGAAGGACTAATTGCTTCAGATCGCCAAAAGCAAGTGTGAGCAGCTACATGGTAAGTTATGCGACCGCATCTAGAGGACCTGTCTTTTCATACCAGAGATAGGTATGATTCTCAGAACATGGACCATTCATTCAGCCACAGGATTCTCTCTGTTGTAGCAAGACATGCTGTCTGCTTCCTGAATGCTTCTTTGAAATGCTACACTACATTGATATTTTTATTTTCATGTTTTTATGTGCTAACTTTAGTTATCAGAGAGGATGGGTGAAAATACTTGAGCTTTAAATAAGCCTTGCAATGTGCACTACCAGCTGTTTGTGGCTGAATGACAGAGGGCCTGTAACCACCTTTTGCCTTTATTGGGCAAATTTTGTGGATGCTCTAAATGAAAGAACATATGGGAAGTTCTGACATATGGTAGGATCAAGGTTGTTACAGTGCATAAATCGAATACACGCTAAATGGTTCAAGCTTTTTTGACAAACTTCAGAAAAGAAAAAGATAAAGGCCACTGGGATCTGTGGAGATACAGAAGCTGATTATTGATTGTACTCCAGCACGGAAGTGTCAGACATTCTCTGCTTTATCAGCCACAGTTCATTGACCAGTGTAACTGAATGACTTCATGAAATGGAGGCAGATGCTGCTTTTGCTTGCCCAGCAGCTCATATTTGTTTGGGGACCGCTAATAGCCTTGGTGACAGGCACAGGCTGCTGCTATCACCATACTGCCAGTCTGTCCTTTAGTGCAGATCAGTTAATTTCAGCAACAACCATTCAGACCATGCAAACAGCACCTCCAGTTTCTATTTAACTAGTTAAAAAGCTGATAACTTTCCAATGGGACAAGGATAGCATCATCTTTCCTCATCAAAATCATTAAAAGATGTCCCACTGCTGGTAGGTCTGACACAAAGCTCACAGGATAAGCTATTCATTTGACTGGAAAGTTTTAACTTTCCACAAGGAGTACTTTCCAAGTGTTTCTGGAACATTGTAATTTCCAAGATGGTCAAAGTCTCAATCACCCTCTGGAAGAGCTGTGATTAGTGGTCCGTGTTGTGACCTTACAGTCTATACTTCCTCAACATAAGACTTCTGTGAGGAGGCACATGGTTTTACTTCTGGTTGGTCAAGTTCATGGATGGCACCCTGTATTGACCCCATCTGCTCTGTTGTCTCAATCAAACTTGTGTGTTTTAATTCATCAGTCGGGAAAACAAGGCTAATACCCCACCTTGAGGTAAGTTCCAGTTTAGTAAATGTGTCCTGAATTCCACGAGTTCCATAAGCCTGAGGCTGAGCTAATAATAAGCAAAGATTACCAGTCAAATCTTTAAAGGGTTTTTGCTCCATATTGGGTAGCCACTGTATTAGTAGAAGGGCTTTCAAGCAGCTATTTGTTTGAACTGAGAAAGTAAACTGGGAAATGACATAGTACAAACCAGTGGCCATTTAGCCACTTTCTCTCTCCGCTCTCTCCCCTTCCTTCCCTTACAAACCAGCACTTTGGCTTCTTGACAAAGGTAGGAATTTGTACCATCTTTCACCAATGCAAGGAATCTGCAAGAATTCATAAGGTTAGTAAAATTAGATCAAAATTGATTGAAAATCAAGTCACAATCATCTTGCTTTTCAGTCTTCCATCGACGCAGTCTGTCCTGTTGCAATGTCAGGTCTTTGTGACAAGGCGGAAACTTTTCCTGGTTATACACACCTGTGTGCTGTAAGTCCTAACCAAGTCAAATAGAGCAGTAAGATAGGCTTCTCTACAGTTTAAGGATCATAAAAAGCAGAAGCATGGGTGATACCCCCATAATGGGAATAAAAGAGTCCAGAAGGCAACAAGGCTGGATTTAGTGGGGGCTGTATCCCTCTGTTGTGGGGATAGCTAGTGGCGGTGAAGTTGGCTCAGTCATCTCCTAATGCTTGTCCCAGCATAGCCAGCATGACTGAAATTATTCATCAGGGAGGATATACTGGCACCAGAACTGCACCTAGAGCAGATGGTTTCCTCCCTGCAAAAACAGAAGAAGGATGTTGGAGGGGCTATCACATCAATTCAGGAAGAAGTTAACCTACACGCAATTTTTGGCATGGAGGCTATCAGTATTAAGAATAAAAAATCCTTACTGTCATGCACAGAAAGAAAAGCTGACCAAAGCATTTTGGGCTGGTCATATTCTGAGTGAATATTGCTTTTTCCATGACCAATGTTACAGACTTATTTTGGGGAATTTCATGGTGAATTTGCAGTGGTGTGTAATGAATGCATAGCCATGTGCATGGTTTGAAGCTCCAATCCTGTCCAGTCCACAACCTACACCTGTTTTTCTTATTCTGCCACTTTTATTCAATTTGTTTCTTTTGCTTGTAGAAGCTAGTTCTTTCTTTACATGTTATTTTTTTTAGAAGGCCTTCTGAGAAAAAGTTGCTGTATATTCTGGCCTGAATAATTAAGCCTCTGAGCACAGATGAAATTCAATATTACAGGACAAAAGCATAGGCTTTCCCATGCTGCTTTCTCAAACACTTTATGTATAGAAGCAAATACTTGCTAGCCTTTTCTATAGCACAATTTTGAAAATAAAGATAAAGAAACAGGAAGATTGAAGGAAGGCTGTCTTCTCCTCCTGTTCCCTATAACCATTGACATTTGAAAAGCTGCTTTCAGCACAAAATGCAAAACAGTCAAAGCTGGTACAGTTCATTCCCAATACCAAGCAATGAATGAAAGATGCTGAAGATTTGCCTATACTTCTTTCAGCCTTCTGCTGAAGCTAGAACAAGATTTACTTTTGTTAGTCAGTAAATAGCAGAAACGTTGAGTTTACCACAAGGTAGTTGAGCTGTAAGGAATCACTGGAAGAATATACTGCAAGCTTCTGCACCATTATGATACAAAGGCTGAATTAGACCATTTTTACCAGGGTGTACTAGAACTAATATTGTAAACAAAAAATACATGTCAGCAGTTTGACTTCGGGTTGCTTTCCATTTGATTGCTTTTAATTATCAGTTTCTAGATTTATGTGCAATCCAATTTTATTGGCTAAGATCTATATAAATAAAGTGCCTGGATATAATATTTTCTATTCTCTCTCCAAACAAACAACTCTAAAGAATATCCGCTTTGAGATAGAGGGGGAAAAATGTCATAAACTGAACTTACTTCTTTACCAAGAAGTTTTCCCTGACAGTCTGAATTGTATATCCTTCACTGATATACATACAGCACATGAGCAAAATAGACCCCTTGAGATACAAGATTTCAACATAGACTGGAGACACATTACATATACAGATACACATATACACATACATATTACAAGAGCTGTTTTGAGGGAACCTTGTGAGTTCTATAGTTCAGTTTTTTGCTTAAGCGGGACAAACATTAATGCTATAGTTGGCCTGTCATGGCTTTATCTGGATGAGTCTTGAAAACCTTCAAAGGTGGAGACACTACAGTATCTCTCATAGCTTCTTTCAGTGCTGCAAGGCCATCTTGTTGAATAATATTTTCCTAATGTCTTATCTGAACCTTCCAAGTCACAACATGTGTCCCTTACTCTTGTCTGCTTTATGCTTGCTACTGTAAGGAGAGCTCTGGCTTTGTCACCTTCCTAACTTCAGTTTGTGTAACCATAGGCTGTTCAGCAATATTGTTATACTTTTACTTCATTGCCTTTCTCTGTTCCCATTTCTTGTACACTCCTTCCTTGTGTGTTTTAGTTCATTGAGAAACTCTGACTTAGCCAAACAGGCCTTTTGCCAGGATTTCCAGTCTTCCTGAACAACAGGATGGTTTGTTCTTAAGCTCTCTAGAAGTTTTCTTTAAAAATTAGCCAGGTTTCCTGGGCACCTTTCCCCTTCATGGCTGCTTCCCAGGGAACTCTGCCTAGAATTCCCTAAAAATAACCCAAAATCTGCTCTCCTGAAATGCAAAAATCCTAACCCTGCTGCTTTCCTTCCCAGCCTTCCTTCATATCCTGAGCTCAATCATCATGTGGCTACTGCTACCCAAGCTGCCAACCACGGCTGCACTTTCCATTAGCTCTTCATAGTTTGTGAGCAATAGGTCTGGTAAAGCAGTACTTATGGTTGAGCCTCTAATATTTCTGTGTCATGAAATTATCACACCATAGTCTAGGGTTTTCCTGGAACGTTGCCATATTGTTTGTGTCTACAGGGTTGAAAAACACATAAGGATGAGAGTATAAAATTAAGAGACCTTTACTAGTCATTTTAGAAGACCTCATCTGCTACATCCTCTTGGTCAAGGAGTTCTTACAAACTCTGTTCTTGACCCAGGGACATGCTCAATTTCATTGTTTTTCTATGTTCCTACTTCTTGTACACTCTTTCCTTGTGTGTTTTAGTTCTTTGAGAAACTCAATGACCACATCCTCCAGCTTTATACTGGAGCACTGGACAGTCTGACTTTTAATAACCCCCCCTTCTCTTCTTCCCACCTCATCCTTCCTACAAGTAATGCTTTTACTTATACCTGATCATGAGCATCAGCTGCTGTTCAGCAGGGGGTTATGTTGTACAGAATCCGCATTCAAGTTTTCCAACCTTGATGCCCATTTGTATTTAGCTTGGTGTTTTCACAAGTTATGCAAAACCTGATGTGTTCAATGTTGCATCATATTTTGGACTGAAAAAAAAATCTAGGGCCTGTCCCTCGTATTCATCTGCAATCAGGGGTAGATGAAGTTGTGATCTGAAAGGGGACAACACAGCTGTTCCCTGTGACATGGCTGACAAGCACAGATAAGGTGTGAAATGAGTCAGCGGACAGGCCCCAGCATTAAGATTCAGTTTTCTACCCACACCTGCATTTGCACCCTGGAAAACACAGGAATGCTTAAAACAACAATGACTTTGCCTATACCATGACACTACAGTCATGCTGCACATATGAACATTCAGGCCGAGGAAGAGAAGAAAGAGAACTTATTCTCAACTTCAAAGTTGCCAGTACATTCCTTTAATTCAGGAAACTCTCATAAAAATGTAAATATATCCTATTTCCTATTGTATTCAGTAGTGTCTATATACGTACAGCAATACAGTTCACAGCAATCTTTTATGGAGTTCCAGCCAAGCTAAATGCTTTTGAAATGCTAATGAACACACTGAAACAATTCTTCATAACCCAAAACACTGCCATGCACTCAATAAAAGGAAAGCATCCTTAGGAAAGACTGACTGTCTCGCTTCACATGGGAAACACTGTACAGGTTTGCTTTTGTAGAACTTGTTAGTGGAAATCCAGCACCACCTTCAAGTTAGTCCTCATGTGAATTTTGTTATATGCCTGATTATTTATAAAGCAGCTAATTTAAAATGTGTTTCAGCTACAAATAAGGAAAATTATACTTGCAGTCCATGTAATAAGCTGTAAGTGAGACTGTATGTGGCTTGCATATCCCTCTTGAATTTGTGATGCCAAGCAAATTTCCTTCTCAACAGACATAGGAATGCAGCATCCTGACAGAAAAGGTACAAATATATGTGTGCATAATCAGATATCCCCTGAAACGTTATGAATCTATAATGTCAATGAAAAGGTATTTTAAATTACTTTGGATTTATTGTCTCTTAATCTTACAGTGAATGACAATTGTTGAGAATTCATGTTTTCTGTATTTACTACTTGCTGACAAGACAAAGAGCTTTCTGGACACCAGGTTACAGGATATTGCTGATAGTGCCATTGTTGATGTTCTATGCGAAGCAAGGTTTGTATGGAAAATAAAATATTTCCAAGCAGAAATGCAAAATATAAATTCCTTTGCCCCCTCATTTCCACAACTTTGAACCTATTGGCCAGTTTTATCCAACAGGGACATCAGAGATCTCACATGAAAAGCTTCCATGTGTTCATTTCTAGAGGGACTCCAGTTTTGTTCCACTTTAGGTAAAGGTTATAATGTGATCTTGCACCTCAAGGACATCTGAAAGAGCATCCTGAGTGTCTTGGGTTTAGGAAAAAATTTGGCCACATCTATAGATAAAGAGTCTAGTCAGGAGAAAAAAAGTTATTAAGGGCACGTTAAGAATGTTTCTCTTATGGCATATGTACATAGCAAGTCAGCAGCTCACATAAACGAAACCAGATGTGCTGCACAGATGTTGAATGGTCTGATTTTACTGCACACGTGCTTTGCAGTTGCTGTGTGCACATGCAGCACAACTTGTGTGTGGTAGACACTGAACATCAGCTACAGGGATCTGGGAAACAAACTTCCACTTGTTACAATAACTTCAAAAGCTCGCAGAGTTCCTTGTTTACTTGCACAAAGCTGTTTCTCTTGATACTTTAAATCTATCAAGGCCATCAGGACGATCACTTCCTTCAAACACTGTGAAGATCTGTAGTGCATAATTCTCGTTGCTTCCCAATTGGCTCCTGCCTTTTAGATGGGATCACAGAGCACCTCAAACTTGCATGCTACAAATATCACCCACTGCTGTCAAAGGAGTTCAAGGCAACATAGTTCTAAGTCCAGGATGGTGGGTGGTCTTCCTAGACTCTTGGCTTTCTGCACTATGTGAACAATCTCCAGTAGCATCTTAAACAAAACAAATTATTTGTCATGTGTTTGGTCCCCACTTTAAAAAATCAGGCGCAGCTTTTGAAAAATCAGGCAATTTCAGATTGCCTCCCGGGAAATAAGCAGAGCAGCACTGTTTGCTGCATTAGTGTGTCCTACTCCAGAGGAAACTGGGGAGCCACCCAGCTGATTTATTCTTGGTGACAAGTACCTTTGGAAAGAACAGATCAGCATCATTCTATGCAGAAGCCACTGCTAGAAATGGCATTATCAGAAAGCTTCTGAACATTTACCAGTCCAAAAATCAAGCAGAATCACATTAGAGACAGTTTTGATCAGAGGGAAAAGACTAATTTCAACTATTTACAATTTGAATGAACTTTTTAAGAAGCGGAATGTTTAATTTATCCTTAGGTTCTACAAAAATAGCCATTACTAATTTAAAATTTTCCTCTGTTTGAATCTTACAGTTTTTGTTTTCTATTTTAAGCTCATGAAAGTGGGGCCAAAATCAGCTCTCAAGTAATTCAAATGTCCCAAGCAGCCTACCAAGCTGAGCAGTTCTATGCTTCTAGAGCATGATCTGATAGCTAACCCTACCTCCCAGTTTTGGGAGTACGAGAAAAGATGCACAGTCCTGGGCACTTGCTATGCCCAAGCTTACCCAGCCTTATCCTGGAGTGGGAATCCTGGAAAATCACTGTCCTGCCTATTCAGTCTTCCACACAAAGGAAGTAAGCAAATGATCCCATCTGCTGGTTGTTGGTCAAATGAAGACTGTACAGCATAACTTGCAAGACCAGGTGTATCGGAGACAGAAGATTTGTTACCTTTTCTCCCAAAAATCACAGAATCATGGAATATCTCAAGTCAGAAGGACCCATAGGGATCATGGAATCCAACTGCTTGCTCCTTGCAGGACTACATAATGCTAAACCATATGGCTAACAGCATTGCCAAGCTACTCCTTAATCTCTGGTAGGCTTGGTGCTGTGATCCCTTCCCTGGGGTGCCTGTTCCAGTGACCGATCACCCTCTCAGTGAAGAACCTTTTGCTGCTGTCCAGTCTGCACTTCCCCTGATGCAGCTTCATTCCCTTTCCTTGTGTCCTATTACTGGTCACCAGAGAGAGGGGTTCAGCACCTCTCCCTCCACTGCCCTTTGTAGGGGGGAACTTGTAGACTGCAGTAAGGGCACCCTCAGCCTTTGTTTTTCCAAGCTGAACAAACCAGGTCACCTCAGCTGCTCCTTATAAATCTTGCCCTCAAGGTCTTTCACCACCTTAGAGTTGCCCTCCAGTGAACACACTCTAAAAGTCTGATGTGCTGAATGGGTTAGTTCACCAATCCTTCACTGATACTATAAATGGAATTAGCTGAGGTAGTGCAGCTTTTGCTGGGAGAGAGAGACTGTGAGATATCTCATTTTGTCAGTCAAAATCACTGCTTATTAGCTAACCTGAAGGGAGTGAGAACAACAGATTAACTCAGATTCTGTCAGAGAAAGAAAAGAGCAATTTTTTAACAATTCAGATTATTCAGTCTTTCCTAAAGTGATTGCTAGCACTGCTACTGGAAGTGTGTTTTATGTTACAGGAACATGGTAGTTATAGTCAGTCCCTCAACATCTTTATAATTTCAATCCAACTTACAGCCACCAGAACTAAATGAGATCAGAGCGAGGTCATAATAGTACATTCATTAATAGAACAGGATTCTATTTGGAAAGTGTAAAACATCTGAGATTCATCAATTGTATTTAAAAATTGGAACATAGTGTGTTGTTTTTGTTGACATTTGTTGCACTTCTAGTGAACAAAAAGGCTGGAAGGATACTAACAGGAAATTCTGTTCACAAGATAAGCAGCTGTTAGCCTCCAAAGCTTCAAAAGTTCATAAAGACTGAAAAAAAATTGTCTCTGTGTCTGATTTAATGAATAGTCAGCATTCCACATCAGCCAAAGGAAATGCTTCGGGGACAGTTTTTACATAGGCAATCAAATCTTGTGTTTGTGTGAAGAAGGACAGAGCTTGCCATTTGTTTGTGAAACAGCAGTTTCAAAGGTTATGCTTTCACCACAAAAATCTTGAACTGTTTTCATTCCAAAATACTTGAGAACCAGCCTATTTTGTAACTTACTGTTTAATTTCTGGAAAGAGACTTGGTCCAGAACATGTCATTGTTTTCATATTGGAAACCTTCATTATTTTAATGCACATTTCTTGAAAAGTGTTCTAGTCTGGCTCATAGTCACCCACAAAGCAGCTAACAGAACTGCTGCAGTCTTTTTGTCTTCTGTTTGTGGCCCACAGATGCTAGAGCTTTCAAGTAAATCCACACAGGAAAGAATAACAAAGGAGGCAAGTCAGTTGTAGACTGCATGATCCATTAGTAAGGTCATAAAATGGTTATGTCTTCAGCAAATTTCTCAGTACTGTGCAGTGAGATACATCTTTAGCTGACGTAGGTGGCATAACCTCATTTATTACTGCTATACTAATTTACATTAGCCAAAGCTTTGGACCTGGTGAGTCACTGTTAACTCTGGGAAAATTCCATGTTTCTTTGGAAACATTTTTTCTTGGAAAAGTGGCATTGGATTTTTGCATATAAAATGCGTCCAAGGGCTGTCCTTGATAGCAAACAAGTGGTAAATTTAACTTTGGACATTATGATTTCATATGAAATAATGAAAATAAAAATTAAATTGAACAAGTTAGTGCAAGATGATCTATTTCTAGTAAGGTGGTAAAATTTTAGAGCCCTGAATTCCTTTCAGTGGAAAAAAAACAACCTGTAAGGAGCTTGGCATTCATGAAATCTTAATCCAAAAGGTAATAATTCACGTACATTGCAGAAAGATTGACATAATAACTTCAAAACTTTCACAAACCCAGTGACAGAAGACATGTCAGGCCTTCAATCAAGCTGCTCTTCAGTTCTTTTTAATATATAAGAAGAAAAGTTTGTGTTCTGTTAAAGTTTGGTAACCTGACAATGGAGTCTGGCAGCCTAGGCAAGACAGAATAATTACAAAATGCCATACTAATTGCTTGCACAAACTATCATTGATAAATTGAGAATTTTCTCAAGCATTATGAAATTATGGAGCAGAGGACCACACAGCTGCTCTGACAGTGCATTCAAGCTGCTTTTGGGCCACGGCCATTCCAGATTGACAGGCACTTGAGTATTCAGCTGCCTTGGACCAGAACAGATCCAGTAGGTCTAACCATTGTCTCTGATTTCCCTATCACTAATGCAGCCTCAGGAGGTGCAGGTGTAACTGATGTTGGAAATGACACTGTGAAAAGGGGAAAAACATTTTTTCAGGACCATCCTGGTTTCAACATAACAAATTATACTTTTATCTGTATTTAGCATGCTGTTTTATTAATAATGTCTAAAAGTCCAAAAAAGTAGAAATGAGTTGTGACATTAATATATATTGATTCCTGGCTTCACATTTGAAAATATATTTTCTCTGGAAAAAGTTGAATAGTTTTATTTTCTTCTTCTTCTTTTTGTTGTTTTGTTTTTAATATAAAAAGCTCTTTTCAAAACGGAAATAGATGTTTCAGTTTTGTTTGAGCTTGAAAGCAGTATTTTGTTGGCAGAGAGGATGTTCTTTGAATTTTGTTATGTGTTTCATTAATGTGTATTTATATAGAAAAATTTATATAAAATTTTCCTAATTAAAATTCACTGCAATGTTTCAGAAATATATTTAAATGTCTAGTCTACAGGAAAATTTAATTTCCCATAGATCACATTTTAAATTAGTCGTCTATATTTTTGAATGGGCACACTTCAAGACTGAACCACCGCACTAGATCATACCTCACTGAACTTGGACAGAAATGAAATCTTTTATTTCATCCCTTTTTTCCTGACCTGGGTGTTTGTACTGCTTTCCTCAGAGGCAGTACTGGGGCAAGCTGAAGTTCCTGCCTTCCCATTGCAAAAAGCAGCCCTCTGCTAGCTGAATGCTGGTACGTGGTACATTTTTACAGCTGTATCACTGGATTAAGTCAGTAGATTCTTGTGCTTTTATTTATAATAGTATTTTCATTTGTGTCTCTCCCAAAAGCTTCTGTGGAAGTGGTTAGACTCCTGCTTTGTTCAATGGGAAAATCCAATCTAACCTTTGTCTGCGACTCAAACACAAAACTAAGCATATCACACTTAGCTGAGGTGCTGTCTGAGGCTGCCTGCCAGTGCTCTTCCAGAAAATGCTCAAATTCAGCTTTCCAAGCTGTCCTGCAAACTCATCCAGACAGCTGACAAGAAGTTTTTTTAAGCAATGGCAAGTCTGAGATTTGCTAAGACAGAAAGGGAAGGCAGCTGTTTTCAGTTATCAGAGATAATTTGAATATGACCAGGTATTTCCTGCTGGGTATAGATAGACTGAGCACCACAGGAAGAGGGAGCAGCAACTTTTAGAGGGAGGCATTACTGCTTGCTTTGCTGTCACCAGGCACATTTACCTGTGTTCATGATATCTTTCTTCACTCAGAGAACCCAGAATACTTGTGAAGTAGCGTGTTTCAGCCTACACTGAAATACTCAAAGACAAGTTGTCTTTCCCTCCCACTTGCTTCTCAAAAATCAGTCTGGTATTTTGTAGGGTAAATTTTCACTTCAGTATGGCATCATCCATGTCACTGTTGTATGGACTGTTACTGAGCTAACCATACCATGACACATCCTCAACTCCTATTTCTCAACAGACCTTGGTAAATACAGTTATATAAAAGATACCATTTGCTCCAGCTCATAAATCATATAAACTTTCTGTATCCACTTGTTAAGTCAACTGCGTCAAAAGATTTCATTTTCCCCTTCCTTTCCCTTAAGCGATTGCTTACATACAAGCAAAACGCTGTCTGATGTTTTGATGTTTGTTGACTCCTTCCCCTTGCAACTTTGAAAACTTCTTCCTATGTTACCTACGTGATGTTTGTTCGTCTGGAAATAGAATAGGAAAGCAGTTGAAGCTGTGAGGCTCTTTGTGATGTAGATAGAAATCCAGCTGCTCTCCTGCGTCCCTAACCCTTTTCCCATTGCTCATAATTCAAATTCCTTTTGGCTTCAATTTTCCACACTCAACTTCAGTACAAAAGTGATTATGTTGGACGTCTGAGTAAAACCTGTTGAGCCATTTTTGAATGATTCAAGTGTGAAAAAATACTGCCAAATGCCCTGACCAAATATAAATAAACAGAGGGAAAATTTACAGCCTTTCCTTTTCTTTGGTTTTGTTTGGGTTTGTGTTTTGGGGCTTTTTGGGGGGGGGGTGTTTTTTAGGTATTTTGTTTGGGGTTTTTTTTGTTGGAGTTTTTTGGTTTTTTTCTTTTTTTTTTTAGTTGGTTGGTTTGTTTTGTTTTGTTTTGTTTTTGCTGTAGAGGTCACTGAAGAAAGTTTCTCAAGCATTTTAAGAAAGGAAAGTTTAGAATGGGAAATTCTGTCACCCCATGTACAGCAGCAACTCCCAAAACCAATCTCATATCTTCTACTTTTCCCCAGTTCTACAGCCTCAGTTCAAAGCTTTACCCTTAAGTGCGTGTAGGCACACAAGTAAAGGGCATCATTCCATATGTGCTGTCTGTGCTGACAGCAGCATAATTTAAGTTTCCTCTCTGCTTGATGGAAGTTTACCACTGTGCTAAAAAGGGAAACCCAAAGCAACACACTGCTTTCTGTTCCAACTGAACTTTGTTCATCCAAACAAAGTGTCTGAAGGGAAGACAGGGCAAGGACACTACCGGGCAAGGCCTTCCTCTCAAGGGCTATCTAGAGCTTTATGTCTGGAGATCAGAGGAGATGTTCAATAACTAAAGATAGGGTCTTAAAATAAACGCCAAAATGTCAGCCCAAAGAGCTACAGGTTAATCTGTCCCACTTTGATGATCCCTGGGGAGATAACTAAGCATGGATTTACCAAGGGTAAATTAGGCCTGACCCACCCAATTGCTTCCTATGATCACGGTTTCAGTTTCTGGACAAAGACAACGCTCTGCATGTCATTTACCTTGACTTGACAAAGGCTTTTGGCACAGTGTTGCATAATATACTTGTATCCAAGTTAGAATGTTATGGTTTGGATGAATGGCACACCATCCATCTAAAAATTTGCTCATGAGGCTCATAAGAGTAGAGGTTAATAGGTCATACTTTATCTGTAAGCTAGTAACAAGTGGAATACTCTGGGTCTTTTCCTGCAGCCTGTCCTGCTTAGCATCTTTATCAATGTCCTGACTGCACTTTCATTGAGTTTGTAAATAAACCAATTGGTGTGCGATTGCTAATGCACTCAAGCTGTAGAATTTAAGTCTGTCCTCTATAGGGACCTAGACAGGTTGGAGGAATGGGACAGGAGAAAACAGTGGAAATTCATCAAAGACTAATACCAAGTGCTGCCCCTGGCACAAGGACACAGGTTGATGCTGCCTGACTGGGAGCAGCTCTGAAGAAAGGGACCTGGGGGCTTGACAAGCTGGGCACAAGCCAGCAGTGTGCCCTGGCTGCATAGATGACCAGTTGCATCCTGGGTTGTGTCCAAATGGGCCCAGCCAGGACACTGAGGGGAAGGTTTAGCCTTCTCTTCTCAGCATGTCTTGGACCACATCTCAAATACTGCACCCAATTTTGGATTCCCAACAGAAGAACAACATTAACAAACCAGAGTAAGTTCAGTGGAGGACCCCAAGCTACTCAGTCTGGAGCACCTGCCTTGTGGGGGAAACTAAAGTGTCCAAGGCTTGTTCTGCCTGGAGAAGAGGTGGCTTCAGGGGGACCTAGCATTAGCTTGCCTGTATCTGCAAGGAGAGCATCAAGCAAACAGAACCAGGCTCTTCATGGCAGACTGTGAGAGGACACACACAGTGGACATAACCTGAAACAAGAGATGTTCAGGATGTAAAACAGAAAAAGCACTGGAACAAATAAAATAATTTTTTTTTCACTGTCACAACAATGAAGCACTGGAACAGGTTGCCAAGAGAGGCTGTACTATCTCTCTCCATCCTTGGAGAGTTTCAAGATCACACTGGGTGAAGCCTTATACACACACCTGATCCTGCTTGTAACAAAAGTTTGGAATACAGATCTCCTGAGGTCCCTCCAGCCTATGATCCTATGATCCTGTGTTGTATTAAAGGGTAAACGTAGCCTGTCCTCCTAGCTCTGCTGGTGCAAATCTGTACTGTAGCCTGAGGGTACCAGCACTGTGGCTGATGATGTGTCAGGAGGCAGAGGAATAAACCATTAGAAAACACTGTGTGCAGAGTGGCATGAACTCCCCACCTGTCTGCTTGCCTTTCCCTTCAGTCCCTCCTACAATCCCACGTGTAGGGAATTTGGACTATTTTTCTATTTTATGTATCAAAAGCATTAAAGAAAATTAAAAATAATTGTTTTGTAATCCACTAAAAAGCCCTGTTAATTCTTTAAGTGTAAGAGCAAGATCCAGCTACTTGGAACGTGGAGTATACTTCTTGGTATTTGTTTCAAAAAGAGGAATTTATTAAAAATTACAGTTATTTCTAGGACATCTTCCCCCTCGCCCCCTCACCCCGAAGGTGACAGTCTTGTCCCGAAGCAGATTCAATCAAATTCAGTGATACAAATCTCCCTTTTTTCCCCTAAAGTCAGCAGTAGCCATATTAGTCTGAAAAACAAATTGTGACTTCAAGGGTATGAAACATTAAATATCATAGAACATGGGGGCCACTATTATTCTTACTTTAATAAAACAAGTTTTAATATGTGAGCAAATCATCATTTTCCAGACTCATTCAGAAGCTCAGTGAGGTAACTGGAGTTTCCCATCCACTGCCAGCTGGCACTGATTCAGACTTAATGTGTAGTAGTGGAAGTAAAACTGGTAGGTTTGAGTCATATATCAGTCACGACTATAGATAAGCTTGTATTAGAGAAGCAGTGGATATAGTTGTAAAGAAGATTAATTCCCAGGCATATGAAGTGGAAATGGGTAATGACTGTAATAATGAAGGGTTGTGTGAGAGCAAAAGGCAACTTAAATTGCTGGATGAGGGAGTGAATGTCATCTCAGAATGTCTGGAAACAGCGATGAAAGATGGAAAAGCTAAGATCACAAAGTAGCAGCGCAAGATCTTTTCCAACAGCTTGAGTACAAAACTGGAGACTAAGTAAGGATTTACACAGCTAACCAAGAAGATTAGGCACTTAAGTACTTAGGAATAGTGTTGGATTAATGTTTTCATCTTGAAAATGAAGTTTACAAAAATTTACTTCATTAAGAGGTATATTTGCAAATAGAAGTAACAAATCTTTTGATGTAACACACTTATCAGAAAGCCATCTACAGTATGCAGCAAGTTTTACTACTCTCATACAGTTCAAAACATTATTGAGTCAAACAATGCTCTGTGATGTAACAATTAGGTGGTATTAATCTTACCTACTTTTCCATAACCCAAAAACTTCACAGGACAATTAACAGAGTAATAAAATATCTGTACCTGGGATAGCAATACGTTTTCTCTTAGTTCATTCTGAGTTATCCTGTATTTAAACACAAGAATTCTTTCATTATAAAACCAGGAAAAGTGAAAAAAAAAAAATCTGAACATATTAGCAAGTGAAAAGTACACTCAGATTTTGTATCTGACTATTAAAAAAGGCTTTCTCTTAAATGATCTTACTTTGACATATAGGTCCTCCCCAGTATCAGTAGAGTCATGGTGTATTAACAGTGAACACAAAGATACTACAAGATACTACAACCAAGAGAGCAAAACCCGAACAAGTAAGATTATATTGTTTTGGAGTGTGTTCTTGCCAGACCTGTTTGAACACTTTTGAAAAAAGGAATTTTGACTTGGAAAGTGGGTCCTACATGCATGATTTGAAATCTGAAAACCATGGTTAGGAATAAGAATAGCAAACTCAATCTGTTTAGTGAACTTTAGTCTACAGAATTTTATCACTGTCCTGTGACATATAAATGAAGTCCAGCGTAACAGGACTTGCGAACAAAATTGCAGGAGTATTTAGATGTATTTTGTTTAGTGCCAGAATACATACTGATCATTTTCTGATGTTGTCTCTGACCCTGGTTTTGTTATGTTTTCTTCAGGTTTATAGCACTGGAATGACGCTGAGCTAGGAAGAGCTCAACAGAAAATCACTTTCAGGTGAAATCATCAAAACCAGTCACTGAACCTGTGAACATGTATGGTTTCAGGTACCCCAAGAGGGAATAAGGAGGGAATGAATGCTGCAGAACTCCTGTCGTTTATCCCTTAGTTTGATTTAAATAATTTACTTGTCACTCATGTAAATGTGATATCTGGGCATAGAGTCTTGAGGCATTTTACCCTTAAGAAAAACTAGAACTGTGCTTAGATTTTAGAAATACAAATGGCAAGTGTTTAAAAAAAAAAAAAAAAAAAAAAAAAAAAAGAAGAAGGAAAGACCTTGTGGACATTACTGGAAGACATGACACTGCTAAGTTTTTTGTTAAGGCTAATGCAGTAGGTATGGACGGACTGAGTCCATAAGAAGATATGGTTGATTAACAGGTCACTTTGCACAAATATGGTTAGGGGAAGGGTGAAAGTTCACCTCATCTGGATGGATTCAGCATTCCCCAAAAGCTTAAGTACTCTTCTTTAAATTGCTTATATCCCCTTGATCTCCCTGGGTTTTTTTCTGCATGACAAAGTTCGTTTCACTTCTAATAGAGAAGGCTGAAACAGTCAATGTCTTGTTCACCAGGAAGGAAAAGTAACACACAGATCTGACTGAGATGGGCACAAGGTGTTCCACAGTACTATCTGCGCAGAAAATTGTTTCAGACCGAGGTCTGAGCTTTCAGTTGCCTGCAGGTTCTTCAGTTAAGTGATCTGTCATTGTTTGAGACCCACACTGAGTGACAGTGCATTAGCAAGGTCATTAGAATTGTGCTCATCTTACTACTGTGCTCCTTACATCCTCTTATACCAGTTTGTTTCCAGATGCAGAGGTAGAAACAAAGGAATGCTCAGCTAGGTAACTGTGGAGTGATCTCAGATCTAAAGCCATTTTAAAAGTGAAGGAATGCATATCTACATCCTTATTCACATGTTGAATCACTTTGAGCAGTTCTGTTAAGGGAAGACAAAAATAATGTAAGCTTGACAACAAATGGGTATACAATTTTGAAGGCCATCAAATGAAAGGATAATTTAATACTGAATAAGTGTTTTCCTAGAAAATATGTTTCCTTCAGTAGAAGCATCCTGGGTGCCAAAAACTAATTTTTAAAAGACAAATGACTCTGCAGGGAAGCGGAAGGACTGTGCAGGCCATGCACTTCCCTTAAGCCATTATAGTGATTGACTCAAACGGTTTGTTAGTTTAAGAGACTTTTAGCAGGAACTGGAGCACACTGTATACTGTTTATGTTTTAAGAAAACATGGACTGTATTGATTTACAGCTCTCTATGTTTCTCCTTTAAGCAAAAATACATACTCCAGATGAGTCCACAGAGGAACAAAAAAAGAACAAACAAACAAAAAGGACAAGACCAAGCTAATAAAAGAAACATAAAATAAAAAATGAACCTCCAAAAAATGTATCATTCTAGAATTAAACAACGCTACAGTCAGGCAAGTAGCAGCATTCAGTTTCCTTGTTTCACCATCTGCTTTTTAACTTCACTCCCTATGTGCAAAGCTAAAAATTTTAGAAGGGCAGAGGGTCACTGTTACTTCAGATAATTGGTATTTTAAATATGTCAGAAATACCATGAGCACTGGCAGGAAGCCATTAGCTGCAGACAAGGAAGGAAAATTTATCTTCTCAGATTTATAGTGAAAAGTCTGTGTATTACACTAAACCCCTGCAAAGAAAGAGTCTTTAGAGAGAAAATTAGTTCCTCAAAGCTTCACATTTTCATCAAAATATTCCACTACCTTGCATATCTTGAATAGCTGCTTGTGCAGGAAATTTCATAACCAAGAGGAAGAGAGCTCGTACTACATGAACTCTGACTTCATACTTCTGAGAACAAACAAGTATGTAAATCCCTGCTTTTGAATGGCATTTGCATTGGGTTTTGTTTGGGGATTTTTTAAAATTGTGTTAATAGTCTCATTCTCCCACTTGGTAGCACAAAATTTTTCTTTTGGTTTATGAGCACAAAAGCCCTTCTTCATTTTTTTCTTATTGTTAAGGGACAATCCTTTAACAACTGTATCACAGAGTGCAGCGACTAAGCCTCTGAAGCCAAATATGCCACACAAGATACTTTTACACAAGCTAGAATTAAAAAGGAAATAAAGCCAAGCCTTTCAACACGCAGAGTAGCCCAAGTGAGTCCAGGGGAGGAGAAGGGGTGTGAGCAAAGGTCCACATATCAGATATATGAGCAGGTCTTTGTTAACAAATATATTTCTTCATGTAGGTGCTTCTGAGTGACATCTAGGATAGCTTAACTGAGGGAAATAGGAATTCCTGCACCCATTTAGTCTGAAGGGAAAGTTACACGCACACGAGCACAGAGGTACCCATACTCATACCCTCTCTACCAAGTCACATGTATTTTGTTTTACTCTGGGAAGACCCCATCAAGTTCAGTTGAAGGCAGGGGGAGAATTTAGCAGCATCAACTTTTTAAAATTCAACATAGCTTCTACTATTCATTTTTAATTTGCTGCTTCTTTTATGAAAAATGGTACTTATTAGGTAGAATTTCATTTATATCATATAATTAATCTGAAGTAATATTGCTTGGACAGTTCTTAGAAATGTGATATTAGTGTTGGCAGAGTTTCCCCTATTGTCTGCCATGTTCTCTAAAATTATGCCAAGCCACAAGCTAGGTCATCACTGCTTTTATAGACTCAAGTAAAGCTATCTAGCAATAGTATGCTTTTGGCAATTTTAGAGTTGCTATTTTAAAGCTTCTTTGCCTGGAGCTATCTAGTCTCAGGGGTTACAAAAGGAATCCTGGACTTTCCAGTATAGCATCCCAGACAAGGATGTATCCCAGCTTTTCAGTAATTGAGAATAGCCATAGGATTAGACCATCATTTGATACTGTGTTTGGATAAGACCCTCAATTTAGATGTTATTCATATCAGATGGGTTTTTTTTAAAGTGAAGCATATTTAGGGTTTTAGTAGCTCAAGGCAGATGCCACGTCAAACTTTCTCCACACTATACATAGCCACCATCTGGCACAACTGCACCAGCACAACCCCGCAGGATTCCAAACGGCTGCTGCTTGTAACAGCAGTAGAGCTTAGCACAGTTCCAAGCAGGTGCAAATTAAACTTGCAGCTCAGTCACTGCAGGATTAGTACTAGAGCAGATCAGAGGTTGCCAGTACCTAATGTGTGGCATTAAGGCTGACATCAGATGAGGCTCAGATATTTGTATTCTGTTCATCTGCATTTGTCTAAATTATGGACTGAAGAGCTTTAAGTGGGCTATCATCTTACTTAAATGAGGCTGCTTGGCCTTTTTTCTAACATTCAGAGTGCTGAGTCAGCTTACTCATGAGTGGGTTCTTGCCTGTCAGGTCTCCATAGACAGTCTGGTGTGTACGAGAACTGTGTTACAAGAATCCAAAGAAGGAGAATAAACTTCATGCAGATGAAAATATTTCATGGTGGGCAACTTAATCAGTATTCATTGTGTTCCCTTTTGGTCTCTCAGATTGATCCAGAGTATATTGGCTGAACCTTTTAGATGAGGTGTTGATTCTTAAAATACTCAGACCTTCACCTTTTACTGTAGTATTTAGACCACTATTAAACACATCCAGCTGCAGCTTTGACATTAATTAGTGATACCAAATATTTTATGCAAAAATTAAAGATTAAATGTGTATGTGAAATTTAAACAGTCTACACAATAACACTTGAACTGTCATTATATTTCTTTGCAGAAGCCATGATGGACTGTCCTTAAAAAAGTATACATAGATTATTTCTATTTCATACACAGCAGCAACTTCCAGCCAGACCCCACAGAACAATGACTTAATTGGGCTATTAGGTAGACAGCTCACATGACCATATTTACCATATTTTCTTACTCTGTTTGCAAGGATAACTAATTAGAAGCAGCTCATCCAAACATATTAGAAAAGAGCTGAACACGACACCTGCTGTGCCTGGTCTGTGTGCTGCATACACAAACAGTGCAGAATTGCACAGTGGAGAAAGTCAACACGTGGCTAATGAGTGACTGCATTTGCAGAATAACAAGCTTTTGGCATTTCACATAGACTGAGGAAAGTGGAGGTTAACAGTTTTGAAATTATCTATTTTATACTAAAAGCCAAAACAGCAGCTTTCTTTTTGATTTTTGTTCTACTCTGCATTGTGATATAAAACTGAAATAAAGGAATAAGAAGGATGTCCTTTGTGATATACTTAGAGAAATATTTGTAAGGGGGCATCCTCATGTCTGCCAGGACAGAAAATGGTGTAACAGTTCTGCAGGGTTTATACCAAAGGTACGTCCAGCCTAACAGCTAATACGTAGAAAGGAGCACATCGGAGTACTCATGTGATACGTTCCCAGAATACCTTTCCATTTGCAATTTGCAATTTCCAAAGCAATTTGCGCTTTATTGGCTTCCAGAGGAGATGTTGCAGGCTTTGTATATGGTGACCTTTAATGGATACTGTTCCACAAATGTTTGGTTGCTTTTTGAATGCATATACCCTAGCAATATCCACACCACCCCTTGGCAAGTGATTTCTTGCAATCATTAAACTTTACTTTGGATGAGGAGATACCTCTTTTTCCTCTTACTTGAAACCTCCCTAATTCTAATCTGGCGTGATGAACAATTCTTCTTCTCTGGGAAGAGCAGTCAAACAGTCAATACCTCCTCATCATTTCCAGGCCACTCACAATTTTGTAGGACTCAGTCGCTCTCTACTTATCTGCTTTTCAGACTGAAGGGTCCTGCTCTTAGTGGGAAAGTTCTTCTACACCCTGTTGGCTTTCACTAGACCTCTTCTATTTTTGTTTCATCCTTTTTGGGTTGAAAGAATAGAACTGCACCATGTTTATAATGGGAGTGTTCCATGGAAGTACTCAGTGACATACTGATATAGTCTGCCGTCTACATCTTTGCTAGTAACTCTCTGCACTATCATTGCTTTCTGAGCAAGCTAGTGAGCTGATGCATCTGCATGGTAATAAGAAATTTCTGATTTGTGAGATATATTAGTTTGTTTGGAATCCATTGGTTAATATTTAAATTGGAAGTGCATATTTCCATGAACACCACTTAAAATTGAATTTCAACTCTCATTTGAAATTCCAGTTACTCAATCCAGTAAGGTCTATATGCAATTTATTCTTCCTGTCCTCTATAAACCAATATAATTGTAGGACTTTCTCACCTTGCTGCTTGTGCCCTTCCAATTTTTTTTATGACTGTGCTGAATAGCTGATCTCATCACATCAGCCTTACCACATTTCACCATAACATGCTGCTGATGTTTCTCTCCACAGTTAAAAATAACCTTTTTCTTTTATTGTATATTAACTATTAAATTATCTGTGGAATTGTCTTCCCTTGAATGCAAAGGTTGCCTCATTTCCTTGAGAGCTTTCTGGAAATCCAGGAAGACTAAATCAGACTGCACCTTTAAAAGTTCCAAGAGATTTATGAGATGTGACTTCCTTTACAAAAAACACCGATCCTCTGAAGTGTGTAATTTATCTACACGTGCACTAATTCTTCTACCAGTTCTATAATGTAGCTCTGCAGCAACAGACGACTCACTGATCGAGTTTCCTGAATCTGCCCTGGAATTCCTTTTAGCAAAAGCATCAAGGAAGTTTATCCAGATAATTTTAACATGTTAGGAAAAATCCATGTGGTAATCCAAACAAGTACAGATATTTATAGGTTTCTTGCTGAAATCCTGTACAGGTTGCATGAGGAAAATCATGCACTAGCTTGCAAAGTCTTCTGCATTGTCCTTCATGAACTAACAGTAGTAGTATAAGCAGAAGTGGAGAAATAAGAAAAATCTAATAGAAAAAGAATAAAAGATTCTCAAAAACCAACTGCAGGTTCAAGGGAGCCTGTCTTTGTAGCAATGATTACAGATACATTAAATATGTATGTTCCTCCAGATTCAGTATTTTCTAAAAGGGTATGTCAGCTGGAGATGATAACTCCTATGTTATTTCACTTTATCACTGTGAGAAAAAAAAAATTCATTAATGCTTGAGCCATGTGAGTATCCTGTGATGCCCTCAGAGGGGATGCAAGGCACCATAAAGCAGTAATTGACTGATAAAGCAGATACATTTCATCTCATATTACAAATATAATACTAGAAAACAAAGTAATGAGGGCATATTGTCAGAGGTCACAAGATCCCTCTACCTCTGCTCAGCTGGTATTTCAGATGCTCCAGTACTCTGTGAATTGGGCTTTGTGAACATTTGCAAAAATGCTGACCAAACACTGCAAGAGTTTTTCTGGGAACTCTGTTTTGAAAACAGAATTATTATGAGTCTACACTTCTCTTAAAAGCACAGTGACTTGGAGATTCTCCTTGTTACTTAAATATTTCAATTAGAATATTAGTTATTGTCACTGACGACAACTGGAAATGCTGCAACAGAAAATGACACTTTATATTAGCTCAAACTCATCAGTGCAAGCCCATAAAGAGTGATTAAAATTTGAAAAGAGAGCCATACATTCTGAAGTTTGCATTCATTGGAATACTGCTGCAAAAAATGAATGTCAAGTGACTTTACTGCTGCGGAGACAGTTGATCAGTGGGGCACTACCACAAAACTGTGATGTGTAACTAATACATAACTAACTAACCTTTTAGTAGGCATTGCAGTGGGAAATAGAAGCTTTAATATTGGGAAGGTCTTTGCTGTCCTCCTCTGATATGCTGGAAAAATTAATATCTGCTGTTGTTGTTCTGGGAATTAATATAGTCCAGGACAAACTGCCAAATATAAAAAAGTTCTAGGCAATCTAAATATATTATCTCATCATTACTGTTACCCGCTGATGACTTAAGCTCCTGACTAAAACAAACCTGTGCATAATCATCTTGAAAACTACAGAGAAAAAATGTCAAAAATTAGAAGAAAAATATTTCTTTAATAGTGGTGATTTTCTAAAGCATAGTTTAAAATCTTCCTGAAAGATCTAAGAGCATCTATCCAGTTACTGCCAAAGAGAACTAGATGTTTCACCCTTAGGGTTTACACTGCATGTGTGCAAAAACTTCTCATACTTTGTGTGTGGCCAAAGATCGACTAATGCTGATAAAGCATCTCTTTGGACAAGCAAATGGAAAATAAATCCATCAAATTGAATTAAGTAAAAAGACACGTCTTCCTGCTCAGTGAGTCTCTGAGCCACAAAATGCTGCAGACTGGGATAGCACTTAGAAGACATGTTGTTACATAATGGCCCCACAATTACATTCCCCCTATGTCTAGTGTGGGTTATTGGTTTTCCCTTAAGCACAGGAACCAGTCCCCACAGAACACCAAACAAGGGTAGAGAAATACCAAAAGGGAGAAGTAGAGGCAGCAAGCTCAGGAAAAAGCACAGGTGACCCCACAGAAGATAAATGTAAAAAGGATGGGGTGAAGGATTAAAGACTCAAAAATGGAAAATAGCTAGAGGAGGTGCTTAGCTGAGATTTCCAGCAGTGCCCATTGCTCTGCAAAATGTATGAGGAAGCAGTGGATGCTGCCAGGATACTCTACTTGGACACATGACAGAACAAAGGAACAGAAATAGGATCCACACTTGCTGAGGTCTCCTCTTGTCATGCTGCTTTTTTCCACTGCAGTGGGTGGTCGGTTTGGTCTGGACAAGGAGACCATGAATAAGGACATCAGGCATTAAAAAACAAGGAGTACAAGTGCAGCCAGAACTTCAGCAACAGGACTAGATTCAAAGGAAAGACTGCAACCTGAAGGACTCAATCAGTATACTCCCCTTTGCCTTGAATTGGATGGCACAGATGTGCCCATCACTCCACAGCTGAGTTTCCAACTCCTCTGATCTGTAGAAGAACATACATCAAACTTAGGTCATATTCTAGCACCCCAAATCACAAATCTAATAATGAGAAATTTTTGTTTTACAACCTTGAAAAAAATTGTCCAAGATAATGTTCTGTACTATATAGTGGGTTTTCCAGTCACATGAGATAGAAGGAAGCTGTTCTGAAAGCTTGGTTACTGTGAATTGAGAAATGCAGAGGGTATATTGCTGGTGCGTAAAATGTGACATTTGGGATATTTGTGTTAGCTGTGAAACAAACTTAATGTTTCTGTGGTTGATCATCCTGTTAAAATTATTTAAATTAAAATTCTTCCTGTAATAGTACTTTTGTGTCTCTCGGGAATTGTAATAGTTGTTTCATTACTGTTTGTAGAGCACATTTGGATATCTTCACCAAAAGAAGTTGAAATGGTAGGTACAATTTTATTCCAATTCTTTGCTATTGAGTGTGACTGTAACACCACAAGATCTAAATACCATCTACCATACTATAGAGCTTTCTCTTCCTTATTTGAAAGTGGCATTACTACCAAAATTTATTTTTAGAAACGACTACATTTTTTTTACTTTTGTCTCTTTAGCTGCCTTCATTCTGACAGCATTGTCTCCCAAATGCACCCCCTTTTTGGCAAGTATGTGTCTTCATTTACATGGCAACACTATCAGAAACAATAAAAAGTTGCAGTTTGGGAACTCTGCTGTATATGGATAAGATTTTTAGCTGTGCCTTTAGATGCAAATGATAGAATTACTTACTTCTTCAGCATACTGGTGAGAAATACTTTGAGCTGGTTGGATGAAGTTCAATCTTAATTTAGGTCACTAATGTTAATTTAACATTATATTTCTGATAGGCTGGAAAGAATAGCTAAAATAATATTGCCTCCCCAACATTACTAAAGCAGTCATTTTCAGGAAATGACATAAAATGGAGATGAATTCAAATTAAAATTGAGTCTGAGTAGCTGCAAATATTGCAAGTGTTGGGAGTTCAGAATACAAACTTTACATCATCTGTTAATTTGACCCTGAATGTATGAGTTGGGCTAAATGCATGCACCTGAGAACCACATCAATCAGCTCTCATATTTGTCCTCTTCCTCCATCAAGATCTAGTGCCCATTCCCTCTGCCTTCAACTTTGAATCCTGATGTACATGTTACCACAGCTGTGGTGTGTCTCTCACTTGGAAGTCTGCCCCCTGTGGTCCTTATATCCAAGGCGCAGAGGAACAGATGCGTGAGATGGGAGCTGCTACAGGCATTGGACCATATGATCACAGTCTGCCAGTGGCTCATACAAGCTCATTTTCCTTCTCTGTATGAATAAAGAGTGCTTTGTTTGCACTGCAGAATCAAAGACTACATGCAGGCATTTCCCATGGTATAGTGGGACTGCAGAAACTTGGCAGGAGGAGAAGTCAGCACCAAATACGCTGTCTGGCTCCAAGCAGCCTGTACAGTGGTCTGCATCCCAGAACCATTTAGGATTGCAGACCAGGAAGAATAATGAGATTTTTCTTTCAAAGCAGAAGACCGTGGAAAGGAGCTTATATCTACCTGTCTTCTCTGTGGGAACCTGATCAGCGGGGAGAAGAAAAAAAAAAAAAAAAAAGAAAGAAAGAAAAACTGGAAAGGAGCCCAATACTGGAAAGAAGCCCAGTGCCCCAAAACAGCCAGTCTTCCTCCTCCAGGGTCTGGTATCCCACTCCTCTCCTCTTCCTGCTGCCTTGTCCTGCCTTCACATCTAGCTCTTGTCTCGTGGGCTCACCTCCACATCTCTTTGCTAAGAGCAGGGAATTAAAATCTCTTTTCTTGGCACATGCTGCTGTTGTCAAGGGAGAGCAGCTCTTTTCAAACACTGTCCCTTTACTCTGTGCAAACACAGCCCTTAACTGATTTTGCAAACAGCACAGACTGCTTTTCCGAGTGAAGTTTGCACTTTGTACCAAAACTTCGTGGGCACAAAAAAAAGCATTATTCTCAGGCCTTTCCACACTGCATGGCAAGAGCTGCCTGTGCTGACAGCAGTGAGCATTGCCAGCTGCGTGTGCTGAAAGATGAGGAGTTGTCCCACGCCAAGGAGCAAGGAGCGCTTCTCTTCCCAAGGATGTACTTCTGTGTTAGTAAGTAGCAGCTTCAGTTAAAAAAAAAAACATATTACAGAAGTATGTGATTGTAACTGGGAGTAGGGACTGTTACCAATCATCCCTAAATGCAAAAACATTGGAGTGCTTGATACAAGCTGCCACATGTGGTAGGACAAGACTGTACAGTCTGAAATCATGGACCCATATTTTAAGGCAGAAGCATATGGCGTTCTTTAAGCTGACCAAATTTTTATAACAATCTTTTGAAAGAGGTTTTAGAGACTGAATTTTTGAAGATGGAGAGACTGTCAGTTATTTTTCGCTTCAGAAATTAAAGGCAGGGTACACATAAGTTTTGAAAACAGAACACAAACCCCTAGTTTATTTTTCACTCCACAGCTTCAAGTACAGCAACATTTCGCTGCCAACTTCCATATGACAGCACAACACCTGAACCTAGATTTGAACCCTCTGAGAAGTACTTATTAATAGTCTTTAAATGAGCAATTAATAGAAAACTTTTGTTGCACAGAGCTTGCATGGACTATCTTAAACAGGAAAATTCGAAGTTTATAAACCTTGAGAAGGATTAAAGAATTTCTACACATATGTTTTGTTCATTTTTAGCAAATGTCTTGATACTTCTTATTGCAGATAGGTATTTCAGTTTTTCCTCTGGATTATTTAATTAAATCTGAAAGAACAGAGAGGGAAGGCTGATAGCAAGTTGTCAGTACTAGAAGGCATGGAAGAAATGAAATAATCTGTTTCCCCTTTGATGAAAGCTTTAGCATGTGACCGAAGTTTAAGGACATATGACACACTAGTGTTTGCATTACTTTCTTTTCTTTCTATCTTTGTCCCTAGTTGAGAATATTAACTAATGATGCACAGAAGTGAAAACAAGCTTGGTTTGCAGAAGACCTGTCCTTGCCCCTCACAGTATGTCTTCTTCTTTATACACTTCTGGTATATTTATGATGTACAGAGTTTTAACAAAAAGGCAGATCTTTGTTCAGAAGGTTTTTAGTGGTGCCAGGCTCCCCATCCTTTCCTCTTTCATATGAATCTATGTCTCTTTGTATATTAGTTTGGAGTCAACAGGATACCGCATCATTACTCTTCCAGAGGGTGACTTCCTTTGTTTTTCTGAAGGAGCCATGATTGCCACATTTCAGTAAACTGCTGCAACCAGTTCCTAATACTTACTTTTATGTAAGAACAAACTTAATACCACATATGGTGTCTTCTTAACTTTTTAAGTTGATATAGTCAGTGAACTTAACATCACAGTATTTGTTAAGGAAATTTCGATTTGTAAATCTCAGACATTGTCTGAACTAGCAATGCACCATGCCTGTTTTGTGAGTGGCAAAAATGGAAATTACATTGGTGACACCAGGAAGTTGTTCTTTCAAGCACTGAGCACTGCTGCTCCTGGTTCTTGGAGGTCCCATCACAAATGGTCCTGTACTGCATCAGTGATAGATTCCTACTCCTGCTAACTTTGTATCTTGACATATGTGAAGAAGACACATTATATAGTGTTTTCTTAGAATATATGTATAAAGAACCATTTCTTGGCAAATATTCTTAATAGGACCATAATTATATTCGCCAAACTTTAAGGCCAAAATCAACGATTATTAATATAAAGACACAAATAGAAATACTTTATTTATTGATTTCATTCTGCTCCATTATGTTGTACCATGCTGACTCAACCTATTTTATAGTGACTTTTTACTGAGGATGTAATAATTAGTATTCATCTTGTCATTTTTTAAGTTGATAAATCCATTATATTCAGTGTGTGACAATTACTAGAAATAAATTGAAATTCCATCAAATTAACTACTGTAGGTGTTATTCACTGTTTACTTGAAGACCTAAGAGTCATGCCTGTGACTGCAAGCTCAGTGGTAACTCTTATGACGAGCAGTCACTAACTAAGCATTTGAGAGGGGCAGGAGGGGGTGGGGTGGTGGCTAGGGCGGGGAGGTGGCATCTGCTGTATACCCCTGCAAGTGTACAGGTGGGTTTGGTTGGGTGGGCCAGACCTGGTTTGCAGAAATATTACAACTGCTAAGTTTTAAAATTGGGCACATTGCTACACATGTTTGAAACAGGGCACAAATAAACTGTTTGCTGTGCCCAGCCAGGGTTAAAACCTGCAGGGTGAGTGAGTTTAGGTCAGTTATAAAAGGACAGAAGAAGAGACAAAACAACAGTTTCCCCTGCTACTTGGCCCAGCTAAGCACTAATATTTCTGTCACAGCTCATATAGTACCTTCACAGAGGATTTTCTTCTTCCATTCCTAAATCCCAAAGGTCAGGAGTAACACTACCAAGAACCTCCTGCATCCCACATCTGCAGGAATGAATTGCTGAAGAATCACTGTTGAGCACGACTGAAGAGCAGCACATAACATAGGGCTTAGCAAGACAGATAGTCACTCAAAAGCTTAAGAGAAGAGCTCAGCTTTACCAAGGTGCCCAGAGGCAGCAGTTTTACTGACTGACCATTTGGGTGTTGCTGGTTTCATTGCTGCTCTTTGCCCAGTAAGGCTGTGTTCATGTTCAGGTCTGACCAACTGCCCAGCTGGACTAATATACCTTCCCAAGGGGCTGGCTGGCTGAGAGCTGGTGACTGAAGGCTCAGCAGGAACACTCAGAAAACAGGTCTGGTTCCTATTACTCCCATTCATCATAGGGTGACAAGGTATGTCCTCTTTTTCCTCTGGAGTGTAAGGAAAGATCATCTGATTTAATTTTTGTTTGATTGTTTTTTAGTTTATAGTGCTACACAGAATCATAAAATATGATGAGTTGGAAGGGACCCACAAGGATCATTGAGTCCAGTTCCTGGACCTCTGCAGGACACCCCAAGAAGCGCACCATGTGCCTGAGAACATTGTCCAAATGCCTCCTTGACACAGACAGGCTTGCTGCTGTAACCACTTCCCCAGGAAGCCTGTTCCAGTGCCCAGCCATGCTCTGGGTGAAGAACCTTTTCCTGATATCTAACCTAAACCTCCCCTGACTCAGCTTCATGCTGTTTCCTTGAGTCCTGTCATTGGTCATGAGGTTGAAGAGATCAGTACCTGCCCTTCCTCTTCCCCTCATGAGGATGTTGAAGACACAATCAGGTCTCCCTTCAATCTCCTCTTCTCCAGGCTTAATGAAGCCAAGTGACTGCAGCCGCTCGTTATATGGCTCCCCCTTCCAGATCCTTCACTATCTTCAAAGCCCTCCTTTGGACACTCTCTAATAGTTTTGTGTCTTCTTTTATTGCAGTGCCCAAAACTGCACATAATATTCAAGGTGAGGCCGCACCAGTGCAGAGCAAAGTGGGACAATCCCCTCCCTCAACTGGCTGGCGATACTTTGCCTGATACCCCTCAGGACACAGTTGGCCCTCCTGGCTGCCAGAGCACTGCTTGCCATCAACTTGCCATCAACCAGGACCTCCAGGTCCCTTTCCACCTTGCTACTCTCCACCATCTCATTCCCCATTCTACACACACAACCAGGGTTGCCCCACCCCAAGTGCAGAATCAGGCACTTTGCCTTGGTTGGTGATTATCCATCTCTCTAATTTGTTGAGGTCTCTCTGCAGGGCTTCTCTGCCCTTGAGGGAGTTGACAGCTCCTCCCAGTTTAGTGTTATTGGCAAACTTACTTAGTATTCCTTTGAGCCCTGCATCCAAGTTACTAATGAAGATATTGAAAAGAACTGGTCTGAGTATGGAGCTCTGTGGAACCCCACTAATGACCAGCCATCAGCCTGATGTTACCCCATTCACTGTAACTCTTGTGCTTGACCTGTGAGCCAGTTGCTCACCCATCATATAACATGGTAATCCAGCTGTGGGATGGACATTTTGTCCAGAAGGATGCTGTGTAAGACAATATGGAAAGCTTTGCTGAAGTCCAAAAAGATTATATCAACTGGCTTCCCTTGTTCAGCTAGGTGGATCATAGAAGGAAATCAGGTTTGACAAGCAGGACTTTCCCCTCACAAAACCATACTGGCTGTGACCAATGACTGCCTCATCCTCCCGGTGTTTTTCAATATCTCCCAGAATAATCTTTTCCATGACTTTACAGGGTATTGAAGTGAGCCTGACAAGCCTGTAGTTTCCGGAGTCCTCCTCCTCACCTTTCTTGAAAATCAGGACAATGCTTACTAGTTTCCAGTCAGCTAAGACCTCTCCAGATTCTCCAGAACACTCAGAAATCATCAAGAGAGGTTTTGTGATGACATCAGCCAGATCTTTGAGGATTCTGGGATGAATCCCATCAGGCCCCATAAATTTGTAGGAATCCAGCTGGAGCAGCAGATCCCATGCAAGTTAAGGGTCAACTGGAAGCCGATCATTCTTGCAGTCATGGTTGCCCAGCTCAGGGCACTGAGACTCCCTTGGTCCAACATCAGTGTTGAAGACAGAGGCAAAGAAAGCATTGAACACATTTGCCTTTCTTTGTCCCTGTTTGTGAAGTGACCATCCTCATCCTATAAGGGTCAATGATATTTCTATACTGCCTATTGCCATTAATGTATTTGAAAAAAAAATTTTATTATTCCTCACATTTCCAGCCACCTTCAACTTCAGTTCAGCAGTGGCTTCCATATTATTAATCATCAGTAATCCACATGGATAATTAAGGGAAAATAGCCTCAAGAGATGGAAATATCTAACAAATATGACCAGGGAATTCTTAAAATTAAAAATATGAAACACTCCCATTTTAAGTTGAACAAAATGGTTTCTCCAATCTGAAATAACTCTTTTGGAGGAATTCTTCCAATTCCTGTCAAAATGTTGCCCCTGAGCACTGAAATGAAAAATCCACTGCTCAGAGCAAGATTAGGTAGCTGAAATACAAGACACATTGCACCCCTGAGATGATAAACCGAAGTGTCTTGTCTTTCCTCTATCCTGCGAAGTGTTAGGAGTACAAATTAGGAATTCCTATGAGATATTGAGGAAAGTGATTAAACCGTTAGTGAATTTGCCCACATACCTGAACAGTAAGTATGAAAAGGAGAACAGATGCTAAAATACTTATAGACAGCTCTGGTTTATTTTTTCTTTCTTGGCTTCTGTGTACTACATTTTGATCTGACTGCACCAGCATTCACATTAAATGAGTTATTAGCCACTGTAATGGAAGCTAAATGGAATACTAAACACCTGGTTTCATCACTGCTCCTCCACACAGAGAGGAGATAAATATTTTCCTAGAGAATGAAATAAAGTAATAAAGCAGAGCAAATCCCTGGAGCACAGCTTCACTTGTCGCATAATAAATAACAGCATTGTTACAAATGATCATGCTTTTCCAGGTGTTGAGACTCTGCATGACATTGTGGCTATGAGAAAAAAGATTTTGGACGCACCAAAATGAACAAAGCGAGATTGAGAAATGTATCTCCTCTCTTTTTGTTCGCCAGTTCCCCATGTGGTCTGCTGCTTCTAAGTCAGGAGAGGTCCCCTACCCTTTCCCTGCTAATTCAGCTGCTGCAGGGAAGCCCCCAGAGCCTGTCCCTCATGTATGCTGCTCCAGAGCATGCAAGAGCACAGGGCAAGGGAGCCAGAGGCCCACAACAGTTCCTGTGGCATAGATTCTCCAAGCAATCCTTACCTCACCAAGCTCAGCAATTTTAGTTCCTTTGTATTATTTTATTCCTCATCCACAGCATAAGGAATGTTTGTGATTTTTTTGATGAAAAAAAATTGGCTTTAAGGAGGTGAGCAGGCTTCACTGATGACCCTGAGATTAGCTCAGTTGGTTAAAGCATGGTGCTAGTAATGCCAAGGTTGTGGGTTCGATCACCATTCACTTAAGAGTTTGACTTGATGATCCTTGTGACTCCCTTCCAACTTAGAATACTCTGTGATTCTGTGACATCAAAGTAGGTGAGACTTAGTTTATCTTAATACACTCTGTGAGAATTGCTACTAACCATAAATGCAATAATGAAGATAAAAGAATGGATAAACTGTTTAGTCTGAGAAAATGCGTGAGCTGGGGATTTCCAAGGTCTCTGAGGATGCAAATGTTTGGAAAAAAATTGACAAACAACTTGAGTTCAAAGGTGCAGTAGCTTCTGGTGAACAGGATGACTCCTTACTGAGCCTCAGGGGAGGCAGGGCTGTCTCCTTTGGTACATCTCTGGGAGATGTGCTGCGCACAGCACCTGCACTGCTGATGGACCTGCTTAAATGGAGTGAAAAGGTAATGTTGAGATCAAGTTCAAAAGAAACTAAAAAAAAAATCAGTGAAATATTGTGCTGGTCCTCATGTTCAGGGTGACTCAGGTGTTGGTCCTGAAGGTCAGGGAGTAGCATAATAATTCTGTTTTTTAGCCCACACTTGGTTAGAAAGAAAAGTAGAAAAGTGAGTTTTATCTTCACTGACAATTTCTACACTGTGTTTTTTCTGTTACCTGGTCTTGTTCAGTGGAATGGGAGACATCTGATTTTCATGTGCTTATCTGGGTGGAAGTGAGATCATCCCATAACGTCTGATACCTTTATAAACATGTTGGAAATATGTGATCCAGCCATACTAATCCTCCAAGAGAGTAATAAAAATTTCATAGGCATGAACAGAGGGAAGGAATATTTCTTAGTCATGCTTGTTTGGAAAGAAAGTCATAGAAGTTTTAGACAAGCAGTATTTCTCTAGTTACTTTACCATAAGAGTAAACTGGATCTGAGACAGAATTTTATGTCATTGTATGTGGACACTGGGGAGGTCAAGCAGGTCATAGATTGAATGTTTTGAGTACCCAGCATAGTTCTGGCAAGGGGGAAAAACAGTGACCTATTTTTCATGACCATTTTGTGTTGAACAAATCCTAGTAGATTGTGTTTTATCCCTCAGTTCCTTTGGGTAATTGGGCTGGGTAAGGAATAGCCAATGCCCCTGTTAGCATGAAATTTGCACTGTGAATGTTGGGAAATGTTTGGAGACATGCACCCCAGAACCGAATAGCTTTAAGGTTACACTGGGAAAGCCAGGATTCTACTGTAGATTCATGAATGAAGATTAACGTATAGAAAACAAACAGATTCCAAAGCCTTTAACGAAAGAGAAGAAAATATTGTACTCTTTGGTTACCCAGTCTCAAACTCTCAGACTTATGAAAGATCTCCTTAGGCAGAGTCAGCTCCAGTGCTATGGCCCCAAAGGCACTACAAATCCCAAATGTCCCTGCACAGCCTCTCCTGTGGCTATCAACACATCGCCCATGGCTCAGGACACCATTTCAACCCTTTCTGAAGGCACCTAGTCCTAGTTTGCACTGTGCTGGAGGAGTCCTGGTCTCCAGGACTGCTTCACGAATGGACCTCAGACCTACGCTGCAGCCTCATCTCCACCCTTGTTTCTGTCTTTGCCCTTTTTTGCTCCAGCCTGCATCCCCTGGATGGACTCTGAGCTTGGTTCATCAGTTTTTTTGCTTGGGACTGTCAAAGGGCCCTGACACCAACCTGATGCGTTCAGACCCTGTGAGACAGCACCAAGGAGGACCCCAGCTTCTTTTACCTTGTGGAGCAGCCCCACCCTCTCTACTTCCTGACATTGGATCATGTCTGGAGGTTAAACAGCTCCAGGTTGGTATAGAACAGTCCTTCAGCAATGTAAAATAACAGTAAGATGTACAAATGAGCCTCACAACACTAAGACCTTTTTTGCTCAACAGAAAAATACCTACTTTTTAAAATGACTGTGTTGTGTACTTTCATAAACAAATTTCTCATCTGAAGATTTTTTGTAAGCCTTTCATTCCTAGTTATTTATTCCTGACTATGGGATTTTCATGCAATAGTAATGTCCTAGAGTTTGTATATGACAACCTGTCACAAAAAAAAGTCATGCTAGATTAATCTGTCTCTGCTCAACCCATACTTGAACTTCCTCCTGTCACTGGACCAAGCAAGCAGCTGAGGTGTTGGTGTGTGCAACTTAGATGCTTTATTACATTTTTTCCTGTCTCTTGAAACTCAGCATTAAAATTCTAGGGTATGGCTTCTTAACAGAATAAATTATCTCTATCAAGTTTTCAGGCAAGGGTGAGGGAAAGATATTAATAATTCAAAGATTTCTGCTGTATTCAGAGTTTCAGAAGCCAGGTGTGTTGTTTGGTATTTTCCAAAAGGTCAAAGGCATGTAGTTACTGCCAATGAAAGATTTCATATTTGGGTTTTATGACTGCACTTTACAGCAAGTGAGCAATAAAAACCTGACAGTCAATGCATATTTCGAAAGTTTGATTCAACTTGCCTGATTCTCCTGGAGATTATTAGTTCAGCTATATCTACTAATCATGTGGCCAAGGAACTTTTTCTCTGAACTGTAGAACAGCTCAAGGAGAAGTGCAGCCTCAGGTTGACCTTTAGCAGTGTTTTCCAAGGACTTCTGTTACAAGAAAAAATATTCCAATACATTTTCAGAGTATCCCTAAGGATAAGTGGATGGGCTTTTCTTGTAGGATAGTAGTGTAGAGAAGAAGAACCAGTGTACTGTTGATTGGTCTGCTGCTTTGTGTCCTACAAGCTTATCTACCTCTAGCAACCTTCCAAAAGACAGACAATTAGCTAAAAATCGATTCTTTTATGGACGTTCAGAAGATTAATTTGAAAAAAAAATAAAATTGAATGATTTCTTACAATCTGGAGCTAACCTTTTTTTCATAGCGCTGACTTACTGCAAATTGAGCATGTGCTCAATTTAAAAAAAGATAAACTAATCTTAAATAAAGATAAGGTAATCTTTAACGTGGCATGACTGTGATAGCACATGCACCTAAGCATGTAAACTCTGCTCAGAGCCATGAATTTTGGATAACAACATGGCAGACAACACAAAATTTCTGCAGCCGTGGTTGCAGCTGGGTATAAAAAAACTCAACAAATTCTCTGCATAGCAGACAGAGTGAAGAAAGTAAATCCAAACTATATGGCTGGTGTAGCTGCAGATAATAATGGGACATGGATTTTCAGTCTTTCAGATAGCAGTCCATTTGGTTTGAGAAATATGAGAATGCAAAACCATACTACTTTAGATTCAGGTCACAAATTACCTTGCAAATAAAGTTATTTGCAGACGAGCGCTTCTTGTCTCTGTCATACATGTATGCACCAACATGATGCTATGTGAATAATGCTATTAATTATTTTGGCCAAACGAAGATAACTAGAATTCAGAGTAGTTTAAAATGTATCTTGGAATAAATATCTAAGCTGAAAATACTGTAAATATAAGCTATATCAATTCACTTTATTTTGAACTATGATGTTAAACTAAGGATTGTGTTTGCTTCTGTACATCCACACCAGAGCTCTGCTCTTCTGGATTTGCTTTTCCACTAAAGAAAAGACAGTACTTCTAATGGCAAGATGAGATATATTTCCATCTAACCAATTCAGTATAGAAGAAAAAGCATAAAATGCCAATTATATCAAAACTGAATAAGTGGAAAAGATTTTCCTGGTTTAGAATGGTGTTAAAAATATGTGATGACCAGTTGTTTATAGCACTGAGTAGATGGTGTGCTTTTATAAGGTCAAATAGTTTTCACCCTCCTGTTATCTACTGATACCAGATAGTTTGGGGATTCGACGTATTTTATGAAAATATTTTCTGTTTCAAAGGCCTTGGGGGAGGGTGGATTTTTATTTTGGCTAGTCTTCAGGAGTCTTTCTGTAGTTACCAACATTTAGATAAAGGTAGGTAGATGAAACAAAAAGATTGCCAATGTGACAAGTCTCAAGTTGTCATCCCGTGCTTTCTGTAATTCTATCAGGTCACAACTGTTCAACTCAACAGTGACAATTTGTACTTTAATTTCTCACCTCCTGAAAGTGTTTCCTGTTTGATTCCCTGAGAGACTAAGCCATAGTGATCATACTTTCCTCAGCCAATTGTGCCCCTATTCTCCCTCTAATTCTTTGAAAGATTCCAATCAAACTTACCACAGATTAAAAAGTCCATAATTATTCCTGTAAGCCTCATAAAACAGAGTGCCTCAGGAGTTTCTACTTGGATAGCCACTACAATATGTTTTTTTATTTTCTTACAAGATATCACAAACCCCATCCAGAAGTAATGCTCAGAGCTGAGAGAACTAGGAGCTCACCTGTGGGAAATCAAACTCCATTAGCACCCATGCTCACAACACCACTGCTACCCAAGCCACCCTGCAACAGCCAGCAGTAGATGCTGCAGATCATGTCCTCTTCCTTTCCTCAGACATACAGATCTCATTATTCCTGTAAGGCAAGGAAACAAAGAAAGGAGAAATGAAGCCAGGGGGCAATACTCTTCACTTCTTGAGGAAGATCAGAGCTAGCAAGGAGCAAGCAATACAGCTGAGGGGAGTTTCTTGTCCTGTCAAGAAGAACTACAGTCATCATCATGTGCCCTGTTAAATCTATACATAAATTGTGAAAAGATCTGGACTTTTAGAAATTTACCACTTACTTCCAAATAAAGTGAGCAAAGAAATTAACTGTACACCATTCAAGACTGTAAGATGTTTTTCCTCTCATCAAAACTATTTTCCTTCATTTTCTTAGAGGTTACTTGATATGTTAATTCACATAGCCGCAGAATTCTCAGGCCAGGCGACTTTGTCTTAATCTTTTTCTTCTCCCCCCCCCCCCCCCAAAGTATGCAAGATTTCTAATTCTGGGTTTAGCAGGATAGCTTCCCCTAATGGCTTTGATATAATCCTAACACAAAAATAGCTTTCATCACTGGGCAGTCCAATATAAATAGCCCTAGAAAACACCTTCCAGACTTCCAGCAGCCGCTTGATATCATCTTTGGATAACCGTTTGGCTGCAGCAGGGATGCAGAGTACCTATGAATTTATCACTTACTGGTTTGAATTTTACAACTGTATCTTCATCTCTGAAAGTTATTGTCGGTCCTGATGCTAAATTATGTTACTTAAGCAAGCATACTTTCCACTTCATTCTTCCAGTGCTATGCATTTTTTACCCAGGGTATACTAGATTTTTCTTTTCCTTTTAGCTTTCCTAAATTATCATACCCTTCACTGATATTGTAGTTCCAGGCTAAGTGTAGAACCAAGCATTCTTGAACTGGGTGGGAATTAATATCCAAGTTTTGGTTCTGAACCAAACCAAAATCCTAGATGACAATCCGATTCTCAGGAATGAAGTTCAAATTGGCTAGGCACCAAGCTCACAGATCATTAAAGTGCTTTGTGTAAGCCTTGTATATGTTACATTGTAAACAGCAAGATTTTCAATTTTCCCATCTATTTCCTTTTTCTTGATGCTTTTTGCAGTGTTATAGCCCTAATGGCAGTTAATAAAAGGGAAATAAATATTGCTGGGAGAATCTGAAGCAAGTGTTATAGTCCTTAAATCAAATTAACTTTTGCAGTCATGAACTAATCAATTGCCTTTCTCTTTTGTATGATTCAAGCTGGAATTTGTGATTTAAGTTTTCTGTAATTTAGCATTCTTTTTGTACAAAGGCTATAGAAAGACATAAAATTATCACATAATAAAATGAAGTGCTGAACTTACACCATTGAGAAAAAGAGCTATAACACATCCACACATATTAAGTCTTCTGCTGAGGAAAAAAAAAAACAAAAAAAAAACCAACTAGGCAGGCCTAATATAGCTCGTCCATTCTTTCCCTGGATTACAGGATTTGGACAAAGGTGTTGTAGTCATAGGTTGGACTCAGTGACCTCAGAGGTCTTTTCCAGCCTAATTGATTGTGCAATTTTGTGATTCTGTAATCTCTTTGTGTAGTCATAGGCTGTTACCTGATCACCCTTTAGCCCTTCTTTTGCCAGACAAAGAAGTACAACTGCCTAAGGTTTTCCCCATAGGTCACGTGCTCTGTGTCCCTGGCCATCCTGACAGACTCTTTATAGCCCCTCTCCAGGTTTTAACATCTCTCTTGAAGGGATGTGTGTTCCCAGAAGTGAACACAGTAGACCAGTTATGCCCTACTTCTCCCCTGAGTATGGAATAACCTCCCTTGATCTGCTATGTTGCCCCTAAGGTAGCCCTTAGTAGTTTACTTTGATCATGATGAGAACACATGGTTAGCACATGTTCAGCCTGGCATCCACTGTAATGCCTGAGTCCTTTTGACTGAGTCTGCTGCCCTGCCAGTTCGTTCCCAGCCCATACTTATGCCTGGGGTTAATCTGGCCAGAGGTATTGCATCCTATTATTTTCTAATATAATTTTATTATTGTATTGTTCTTATTATTATCATTTGTGTTGCCCCAGTCCCTGAGTTTCTCAGGTTTCTGTGAACTGAAGTTCTGCCATTTGTCATGTCCTCCCTCTAATTTAGCATGGAAACCATGTCTGCACAACTGTACTGACTGATTAAAGAGATGTGTTTATCTGAATGCTGAGAGTTGATCCTAAGGTCTTCTCCTGCTTTGCACTGGAAAAAGTCTCCCCTGTATGGAGTGGACATTAGGTGAACATTGCTGAGAGAAGGTGACATGTAATACTCACCAGATGGCTTCAGCCCACACTGTACTTTTTCGAGGAGGACTGTCCTGTGCTGCTTTCTTACAAGCTGATCTACTTTAGCTACTCAGAAAACAGCTGTGGTAGTTCTTAAGAACTGTTTACTGATTGAAACCATGTAATATTATTAGAAACATTTATAAGTATGGAAAACATAACAATGCTGAATGATCTAGCATCTTCATGGAACAGCTGATATGCTGGTACCATTCTCTAAGATATGTTTTACAGCTGTAAGTTGTGATTAAAAGAGGGGGGGGGAAATGAGCACAACAGTGGGAACTGTTCCAAGGGCAGCGATAAAAATCTCCCTCCTTGTCTGGAGTTGCCCTTTAAGCCCTAGACTCTTAATCAGCAGCAAAAGGAAGCAAAAGCTTCCTTCCCTGACTAGACCTGATTTCAACAAAGATGTGAGAGTGTCTTTCACAAAATACTCCCGTCACAATCTGTGTAAGAGCTGCTTTAAAAATAAAAATTAAAATAGCTTGGTCTTTTGCTTCCTTCAGTTGTTAGACTAAATAATAAGAGACCAGCACCCTTTCTGATGGTTGCTTTCATGAATACAGAGCTGTCCCTGTTTCGCTGAGATAAAGCAACTTCAGCAATGTGTGTTCTGCTTTGCCAGATAGTCTACCTTTTTTAGATGATGAAATTTTTGCAAGTAAACTACATTCAAAAAGTGAAAATTATTAATCTTTATAGGAAAAAAAAGACCTATCTGGAGTTTTCTGATAGATAGTTGTATTCTTCAAATCTTCCCATCCCTAGGAATGTTTTACAAATCCAGATTTAGCAGGGAATTAGGACCATTGTCCTAAAGTGTATTTCATACCATGTCATGGAAAGAGCATAAATTTCTATTTTACTAGTTCAAGGCAGGGAAGGAACACAGGACAGATTGAAAAGCAGAGGTACATCTGTACCTTATTACTGTAAAAGAGCCTCTGGCCTTTCCAGTGCTAATATAGCCCAAAGACAGGGAAGCCTAATGAAGGCAATGCTGACTAGGTCTGAAGAATGATGAGCCCATAGGGAAACAGGTTTCATGAAAGGAGTAGAGGAAGACTGACAGGAACTGGGGTCAGAGACAGCAGCAAAAGGTAGTCAGCTGCTGAGACAGAAGAATACACTTTATATTTTGAGTGTGTGAGGAGGTTGCTTAAATACCCTCCTTTGAATGCACAAAGCAATGGGAAAAAATACTAAATGTTTGTAACTAAGTTTTTAAAGAGCATCTCCATGTTGACATATAAGGGAAACTGTTATTCCGGGCATACAGAAGAATTTAGGTGCTTTCAAAAAGTCCCATTAACCACTTCTGTGAATCCTTAAGTAACAACTGTGCTAAGTTTGGGCACTTAAGAAAGTTTCCATTGTATCCCCTAGGGACAAAGCTGTTGAGTTTTATACAGGATAATCATTACCCTAAATATAATGAGTCAGACCATAGATCTGTCATGAAGAGCTTTGAACTCATAACAAAAAGCCATAATTCATAGCGATTATAGTTTGGAATATTTACTTATGATTGCATGTGGCCATGCCACTGCAGAGAATAGGAAATGTCGATAAATCTGCTAAATCAAACTGACTGTATTGTAATAAGTGTTACTCCCACATTTTTTTCCTTTTTCCAACCAGTTTCTCAGCTCAGGACTATAGCCCTAAATCTGCCTTTCCCTAAAGGAAAAACATGTTTTCCCTTTGTTTGCCTATCCTTGTTATTTTTATGACCTTTGGCAGCTTCTGGAAAATGCTACATAGAAGACAAAAGAGCTATAGTCTCTGATGTATGACTGATGAAGTAGGCATGTAGGTATGTCTGTAAGAGTTGGGGAATGGAGCTGAACCATACTTCAAGTGCTTCTATCTGGGGCACAGTTGAATATTATGCTAAATTAGGTTTGCTGACGAGTACCTCAGACCAGTCTGTGAAACCTCTTTTCCTGTTCAGGTTTGCTAGCTTTGATGTTCTTATCTACAGTACTTTCAAAATGCAAAGTCTACCCTGGGAAGTTCAACTTCTGGAGTTAAGTGAGAATTCAAACCAGTATAAATACTCCCTTTTTCTTTGAACAGTTTTAGTGACCTTCAGTATGGTTATTTTGATCTTACAAATATTGGTGAAATTTGTGGATTTGTTTGCACAGTCTGCATATTTGTTCCTGAAAAGTTGTCTTAGTTTGCAGCTGATATTCATATTAAGTGCTGATGAATACACTTTGCTTAAATATTAATTGGAGAAAGTCCAAAGAATGCATTTCAACTAAAAAAAAAAGCTGACAATTTAAAATCCTGACCCAATTAAAACTTTTAAATTAAACATGTTGGTTAGTGTAATATGAAAAAGAATTTTACTTTGCAGCAAAAACTCATTATATAAGACAGAAAATATATTCATGTGTCAGCCAGAATGATGGAAACAAATTCTGTATAACTGAGATGCTGATGTTCATTTTCCCTGCCATGTCGTGTACGATGCCTTAAGCAGACTGTGCTGCTCAGCCTAGGTAAAGTGCAGAAGGAGTATGCATAACTCCAGGGAAACCTTTTCCATCTGTCTGTGTTTGTTGCTTTCCCTGCAGTTTTAAACCAACTCCCAAATGGCAGAAATAGGACAATTGACAGGCATTAGGAGTTTGTATAGCAAGAGTGCAGAAATAATGAAGGAGCAGGAGTGGTTTCAGTTGGAAACTAGAAGGTGCAGGGTTTACAGGTGGCTGTGGGATATTCTTTGTTATCTGGTCACGCAAAGTGGATCAACAGGAAAGAGCTGATAGCAGGGCTCCAAAGGGCAATGGGTTTCGGTGAGTACAGGAACAGGGCTGACAGTGATGCTTACTTACACAAGGGTAGTGTTGTTGCTGCGGGTTTTAATCTGAGTTAGACGCATGAATACAGATGTCACTAGGAAAGAATTCAGAATGTTCAGGTTGCCAGACGTTGTGAAAGAAATTAACAAGGGGTGATAATGTGATTGGTCACATGTTTGTTCTCAAAGTATTTTTTCCCAAGACAGCATTAGCCTGGGTCATTCATACTGCACAGAGTGGAGGGTGTCCATGATTATTTTGACTTGCCAGTGTTGAATATCATGGAGTGCTCAATTCAGAGCAATAATCATGAATTATGCTTTTTCTTATCCACATATCCAATTACCATTCATTAGCTTCGGGTTCAAGATAGGTTTATATATGAAACTGTAAGCACATACAAGACAATATGTGCCAATGGGGTGCCACAGTTTGTCGTTGCCTTTTGAAACGTTCAGGAAAAAAGGATGAAAGTACCACTTTCTCCACAGAAGCTGATGCTTTGCATAGACATCACTGGATGAAGGCAGAGCCAGGCTGCAGATACACCAATGAAGAGGAGGTTTAGCTCCTAGATTTCATTTTTAATGACTGGATTCTAAGCTAAATTTAGAGGCCCTTCTTTATTACAGGCTCTTCTGGCCCTGTCAAAAGGTCAGTTAACTGCTACAGGCAGCTTGGTAACTAGGGTTTTATATAAGCTCCTGTTTACCAAATTCCTGTACTTGTCAAATGCAATTGAGATTGAACTTCCTTTGGGTATTTTTCTGAGAAGAAGTGGGTTTTGAGCACCAAAATTAATATTAAAGTTGTTTCTATGACCAATACTGGAGAAAAATACAGAATTTTGTTCATAGAAATTAAGTAAATTAGAGAATATTAGGGTGACAATAATAAAGAGGACAGTATGGGGTATCAACAGAGATCAGAGTGGAGTGGGAAGATAGTAAAGAAAGGGACAAGGAGATGTGGACAGACAGAAACAGAAAAGGTCCACAGAAGTGGATGAAAGAAAGTAGGCAGTAGGGACTGTGAGAAACTAGTGACTGGACCCTACTATCTGAAAAGGCTGAGTAAAAGCCACATACATCTCTTCCAGTGATTTGCCTAAACAGAGAGGAGCAGTCTGTTGTGAATATTACTGTTGCCTGAAATGATAGAGATCGGTGCCAGCTCTGCTGATCAGAATTACCAGAATTGACTTTTATAAGATCTGGAAAAATTACTGCATGGGAAAAATACTAAGCCTGTAAAATCAAGCTTCTGTCAACCATGCCAGAAATATAGTTACCTGTACTGTTTTAAGCTGATCATCTGAAACATGCATTATCATACTTTCTAGATAGAGCATAGTATGACTTTTTTTTTTCCCTCAAGGGCTTCATGAGTTTGCCTAACATGAATTATGCCACCTTTCATGACTCTCAGAGTTTTTTCAATATACTGAGAAGTATTAGTAATACCTTTTGGAGGCACTGTAAGTATTTTTAGAGGAGTACTGATTTCTTATACTGTAACACAAGGGTGAGCTAAATTTCTTTACTGAATAATATCTTGAATTGCACCACAAGATGTTATCGGTTTGAAATAAATTGGAATTGCTGTGTTTTCCTGACAGGAGTCAGCTTTAAAAAAGGGAAGTCATTCATAAAAAAGTAAATATATCCCATAAAATTACTCTTTCAAAAGTTCATTTGATGTTTTCAAAGTACCATGTCCTGTAGGCATATGAAAGGATCTAGAGCTTGTAGGGATTTAGTAAAGTACCAGCTTAAAAATGAGGTAAAGAATGCTTAATGTCTCAGCTTTCTCACTGATTAATGTGTATTTTTAGTGGTTCCCTGTCTTTTAACTAATTAAAACTATGTATGGTTGACATACTCCAAATAACATATGTAACACATTAAAGTTAATAAAGAGGGAATTGTTGATTAATAGTTTATAAATAGCCCCAATAAATAAATGTCAAAAGGACACTGTTCTTAGTTATATAAATTATTCTTCAGCTTGAAGACTGCTAATGTTGCTAATATAGCCCATTGTTGAATGCCTGCTATGAAGTTTTTAGTACCTCTGACTTTCATTAGTCCAAAATCCTTGAGTGGTTCTTAATCATGCTGCCAATTTTTAAGCAGCTTTGAGACACCAATAGAAATTACTCCTTTTAAACCCAGTAAGTCCTGACCTGCAGTTCTTAACCTATCCCTCCTCAGACACAACTACTGTTGATTTTAATGTATGTGCAAGCAAGTTCTACATTCAAATTCAGCATCCCTAGAGAGGTAAAAAGGTCAGTTTCACACACACACACACACACACACACACCCCATCACTACTCCAGTGGTACAGAACTTCAAAAAGGGGAAATATGTGAAAATTAGGAATTTGTTATATTGAACCTAAAGTGAGTAAATCTTTGCAGGGTACAAGGAGGTTACTGAAGGGCTCCACACTGGAATCCCAGCACTGTGTACCACCTGTTAAGAATGGTTGAATAAGGGTAAAAAGGAAGCAAGCGTGTCTAATCAGCACAATAAGTAGGTTATTAGAATAAGAAGACATCTTTCAAAAATCTGGAATTGTATCCAAATGAGAAAAACATAAAGGACTTTAAACCCTGGCAGATTAATTGTATACATGCAATAGTGCATGTCAAAATAGAGCTCAAGGAACAATGAGCTAAAAGGATCAAATGAATATTAAATATTTCTCAGACATACGAAGCTCAGGAAGCATATCGGAGAGGCCTTAGAGCCAAAGAGTGTTCATGGCATTGAAGGAGCACTGAGAGGGCAAGAACACTGCTGAGAAGCCCAATGAATTCTTAAGTTTTCACCATGGACTAAATTGGAGATCTGTGTTAGAGCCCTTCAGAGAGAGAAGACGTCCCTCAGAGAACATCTGACACTGAAGCAGCTAAAGAGTCTGTGGAAACATTAAACGTGGAAATATTAACTGATGATGGACAGTGTTCATCCATGTACTTTAAGAGAAATTAAGGAAACTGCTAAATTGACAATGTGTAACTTTGTCATTTAAAACTATTCTAGTACACAAGGACTGGACTGCAGGCAGATGTTATCTCAGCCTTTAAAACAGGTTCTAGGGAGAATGAGGGAAACTACACACATGTAGCAAAACATTTAAATTCACCAAGGTAATAGAATTCTGAGAAATAATTGACTTAGTGGACATGTGAACATATGTGATCTGTGTGGGAAGATGGTTGGTTCTAATTGGTCAAGTTAGTTTCCTTTAAGTCTCTTGTGAATCCAAAGAGCCATGGGGTAGGACATGGATTGGCTACAAGATGAGATGCACAGGGTGAAGGAAAATGTCAATTACAGCATTTAAGAAAAGTCACCAGAATCTGTGGACGTCCATGCCCAAACCTGTGCTCCTGAAATGACTGGGGAAGGAAAGGACAAGGAAGACAGTGAAATGATTTACAAAAGATTTGGGGTTGTTCTGATAGTAAGGGTGAAGATAATGGTGAAGAAGTGTAGGAGAAGTTTTTGGGACTAGTCACTGGGCAGTAAGATGTTAGATGAAATTCAATGAAGGTAAAGGTAAGGTGGAAAAATTCTGTTTTGCATAAGATAATGGACTCTGTGCTGAACAGTGATATCAGGAATAAAGCCTTTGGACTATGAACAGCAATTCAATGGAAAATGTCAATTCAATGTCTATTCAATAGACTTCCAAATAAGGCAAAATAAAAGGTAAGCATGATTTAGAAAGGAATAAAGAGCAAAACAATAGCATTATTTTGCATGCATAAATGTGTTGTTGACCCTTGGCATTAATACTGCATGCACTTCTGCCTCTCTTATCATAAAAAAAAAAGAAAAATCATAGAATCATATGGAATATGCTGAGTTGGAAGAGATCCATCAGGATCATCAAGGTCAACTCCTGGCTCTGCACAGGACACAAGAATCACACCATGTACCTGAGAACATTGTCCAAAGGCTTCTTGAACTTTGTCAGGCTTGGTGCTGTGACCACTTCCCTGGTCACATACACTTCCCTGAGGAGCCTATTCCAGTGTTCAACCACCCTCTGGGGGAAAGACCTCTTTCCGATATATAACCTAAACCTCCCCTGACTCAGATTCCTATCATTTCTTGTCACTGGTCATGAGAGTGACCTGCCCCTTCACTTCCCTTCATGAGGATGTTGAAGACTGCAGTGAGGTCTCCCCTCAGTCTCCTCTTCTCCAGGCTGAACAAATTAAGTGACCTCAGCTGCTCCTCAAATGGCTTCCCCTCCAGACACTTCACCATCCTCATAGCCCTCTTTTGGGATGCTCTCTAGTAGCTTAATGTCTTTTTTATATTGTGGTGAACAAAACTGCACACAGTACTCAAGGTGAGGCCGCAAAAAAAAGAAAAAAAAAAAGCTGACTAAAAGATTTCCCAGTTTGAAAAAGAAAGGGCTTACAAGACAATATGATAGATGTCTTCACAATCACATATTGTGTAGAGGTGATGGTAAAGACTGACAACTCACTGTTTCTTGCATTGTAAGACAGGCTCCTAGTAGGAACTAAATCCAAGTAAATGAAAGAAGGTGGGTTTTGGTACAGTGGGTGGTAGACTTGTAGAACTCCTTTCCAAAGAATGTTGTGGATTCTTCAAGTTTGAGTGAGCTGAAGAGGATTACTACTTGGAAGGAAGATCTTTTCAGGGATGCTAAACAGGCAAATCATGTTAGGCCTAGACTGTGCTAAAAATATGGGGTAACTAGAAGAATATTTGAGAAAAGTATCGTGCCCTATACCTACTCTTCATTGGCATCTGTTTATTGCCATTGTTGAAGAGAGGTTATGAAAAAAAAAAGGACATTTGGTCTATATTGGATTCTCAATGAGCACGCTTCACTGTAGGCTTTCCACTGTAACTATTCTAGAAGGATAAAATATATCATTGTGATCAACCTCACTTGTTGGGAGTCTTGAATGAATTATCTGCCCTGAAACAAATTTAATCTGTTGTTTATAAAGGATAGTCTTAAAATTAGAGAATCATTCAGATAATATGCTTTATTGTGGTCAAGGCTGCCTAGGGCTTGAAAGAGTTAGATGTGCCTAGCACTCCAAAATAGAAATTATACTAATTATTTATTTAATGCACATTATTTATTTTTGCCAAAACAATCATCATTCTTCAATCACAGGTGAAATTGGATCAGCTACATGATGATAGATAGCTTTATTTGATTTTGGATTTGATGAAAAACATAAGGGCAAATACACTGATTCATACTAAAAGTGCATCTAATATTTTGCCTATGACAGAGGCCAACAGTGGATGTCTATGAAAGAATATAATAAAGCATAAGGAACACTTCCTGAAATAGCCAGGTCTGCCCTCAGGCAACTACCCATATGGGAATTGATCATGTGCTTTCCCTTCTCTACACCTTTTCCAGTTCTTCTGCATATATTTTGAGTGGTAATGGAACTATATGAAGTTTTGAAAATGTAGAGGTACATTTAACAAGAGTATTTAAACGTAGAGTTTTATATAGTGACATGGTATCTTCTGCCTTGTTCTCCATTTGTTACTTAGCATTTCTTAGTATGTGGTTGTTTTTGTGTTTGTTACTGGACACAGAGCCAAAGTTTTTGGGGAAGTATAACCCCTAGGTCTTGTTATTGGGTGGAAACATTGATTTGAGATCCTACATTAACGGGTATATAAAGTTAGGAAGCTCTACATTTATCTGAATTTTATCTGCTATTTTATCACCCACTAAAACTCATAATATCTTTCAGCTAGACATTTCTCTTTATTGTCCTCAACAAATTGCCTTATAATACAATATCCTTTGTATGTCCCTTCTTAATCACCTGCAATAAAAGATGTCTCCAAAGAGAGAATACATATTTAGAGTCCTGTTTTATTTAATTTAGTCCTGACTCTGCTGCTAATCCCATGCTTTCATAGTGCACTCTTTCAGAGGTATTTCCTCACTGGACATTATACTGTAAAACAATAAGCACAAATGTAATGTAAAACAATGCCATTTACCATTAGTTTCATGCTATACTTTTCTACAGCAGATCAGCAAATGCTCTGAAATGCTTTCTTTGTGGGAACTCCAGAGATATATTACTTAGAGTTATTAAGGTTGTGACTGCTTTATTAAGGAAGGAAAAGCTTCAATAGAAGCCTGTGGCATTTTTTACACAAATTAAATACTTTTTATAACAGCATTGTTGGGCAGATCCCTTCGGGTTCACAATACAATCAAAATGAACTGTGTGCTGCTCGATACTGTGTTTCTCACTTCATGATAATGTGTCGTTGCAGTGAACTATGAGAAAAAAACAGTATTTAACATGTTTGTTACTACCCTCCAAGAACTTTTACAAAAAATGGTATTTGATACCATAAGAGGGAAACAAATGCTAGTGCAAAGTGAAATTAAATATATAATCAAATGGAGATCAGAAGCTAAGATTGCATACAGTTGAAATACTGTTCCGTATGGCTGGCATTAGCTGCACCTTCCAGGCAGCCCAAATTTATCTAAACAAGCACTGCTACAATCACCTCATTTGCATCAATATTGATTAGGTGACTTCTTGGTAAAAGAGTCCTAGGGCATGAAACCCTTCAAAGACCAACCTGGTAAAAAAGTTCAGAGATTTATTTTCCTTTTAAAATTGAATGCTTTACTGCCAGAACAAACTGGCTTTAGTTTGTGCAAGAAGGGGACTGGGAACATGTGGCTGGAAAATAAGGCAACACCTTTAGCAGTTGACAACATTTCAACATATTTTTGACATATACTGCATGATTGCAGAAGTGTTTTTACTTTGGTACTTTCCTTCCTTCTGCAACTAATTTGAAATCAACATTTTCTGTGCATAGATAAGAGCACTACGTTTACTAAATTCACTTTCCTGACAAAGTAGTTTCTCAAATTTGCACATAAACAAAGGGCAAATGCTGCGCTTTTCCACCTGTAAAAGTTAAAGGACTTCATTAGCCTTGATGTATTTTCCTTTTTGTTACTCACTTTTTGTAAGCAATATATAATATGCATTTTAAACAAGAACAGTTACCAGGGGCCTAGCAGTCCCATTTTGATGGCTCTGCATTGCAAAGTTATAACTTGCAAGTAAAGAGAGAGGAATTTCACTTGTAAATACTGTACATTCTCAGAACAGTGATGATTTGTAAGAAAGAAAAGAACATTTCTACCTTGGTTAAAAGCTAATCATAAATAATTGCAAAGAGCATGGGCAAAATTAAATTTAAATGATTCATTATATGGTCACACTGTTTAGCCTATTTTTTTCAGGGCTCTAGGATTTTGCTCCTCTGTACCTACAGCCTGGCCTTAAATCCTGAGATCATAGGCATTGTGAAACTGCTAAACTAAAGTTTTTTTAATTAAAGCTGATTGTTTATCTGTTGTGCCATAACTATGCCAGTATATCTTGCTCTTACAGAAACCATGAGGCAGGTTTCATTTCACTGAGAAAATGCATTCTTTAGTTGGTTTCTCCTTTCCAGTTACACAGTGATACTATTAGAAGACAAAGTGTGGCATCTGAGACCCCTCTATTTACCTCCTCTTTATCATGATAGAAATTTACCATTTACTATCATTTCACTTCCGTCCTAGGCAGTTTTGATCAAAAGCAATACTTTGGCCCTTATGTTACTCAACTTTTCAGTCAGCATTCATAGTACTCTACTGATAAATTAAAAGCTATAGAGTTCAGGTAGTCACTGCATACCTCATTTTGCCCTTACAAGTGTGTTGCCACAGTAGCAAAAGAGGCTTCCAAAAGAGCCAAAGCTGAGAGAGAAATTTTGAAAGAGTGAGAAATCCTGGTGTGGAAGATGAAGCCCACAGTTCAAAAATATTGTGAGTCGGAACATTTCTTATGACTTTTAAGTCATGGAACAAGGAATTTAAATTACTGAGGGCATTGTTTACTACAACATATGAGCATTTCAGCCCTTCTCTGAGTATTTTTGTGTGTGAGAGCTCATGGGTCAGAACAGAGAGAAGACCACATAGGGCAACATGAGGGAGTGGGCAACATAGGGGGAGTGTATTACTGCCTGTTGGCTGAGAGTGAGGGAGGGGATGAATCCTCCATTAAACCCATGAAGGAAGCCCAGGGAATGAAGAGACTGGCATTTCTGGGACCTGTCAACCTCCCCCTCACCTGTATGGCAGAACATATACAGTCCTGGAGATTTCTGGAAGGTGTCAAGAACAACTTCTTGATGCAGAGCCTGGTTGGACCATCCCACGGTGTCACACTGATGGACCTGCTGTCCCTGACAAGGAGTCACTGCCAGGGGAGGCGGTGATCCACAGCCTTGGCTGTAGCGGGCATGAAATTATAGAGATAAAGATCCTGAGGGGAGAGAGAGAGGAGTGTCACAGAGCCCAGATGTTGGCCACAAGGGGAGCAGCTAGCAGCTTGTCCAGGGAGGGGACAGCTGGGATCATAGGGGAGCAGCTCAGGAGGAGGAGAGAGATTAGGTTAACTTCAAGGACTACACAGATCACATTCTCCAGGTGTGAGAATGGTCCAGAGTAGTACCTGGAAAAAAAAGCAATACATGTACCACCGGCACATCTCAGCTAAGCCAAGTACCCTGTTTAATATCTTTATCAATGATTTGGACAAGGGGATTGAGTGCACTCTCAGCAAGTTTGCAGATGACATCAAGTGTTGATCTGCTGGAGGTAAGAAGGCTCTATAGAGGGATCTGAACAGTCTACACCAATGGGCCAAGGCCAACGGTATGAGGTTCCACAAAGCAAAGTGTCGAGTCTTGCACTTGGGTCACAACAGTGCCATGCAGCACTACAGGCTGTGAGAAGAGTGATTAGAAAGTGTCCCAGAAGAAAAGGACCTGGGGGTGCTGGTTGACAGTCTGCTCAATACGAGCCAGCAATGTGCCCAGGTGGCAAAGAAGGCCAATGGCACTCTGGCTTGTATCAAGAATATTGTGGCCAGCAGGACCAGGGTAGGGATTGCCCTGTGTACATGGCATTGGTGTGGCCACACCTTGAGTGTTGTGTTCAGTTTTGGGCCTCTCAATTCAGGAAGGACATTGAGGTGTTGGAGCATGTCCAGAGGAGGGTAGCAAAGCTAGTGAAGGGTCTGGAACACAAGTCTTATGAGGAGCAGCTGAGGGAGCTGGGATTGCTTAGCTTGGAGAAAGGAGGCTTAGGCAAGATGTTATTGCTCTCTACAAATACCTGAAAGGAGGTTGTGGGCAGGTGGGGGTCTGTCTCTTCCCCCAGGTAACAAGCAGTAAGAAAAAAGGAAATGGCCTCAAGTTGCACCAGGGGAGGTTTAGATTGGATATTAGGAAAACGTTCTTTAAAAAATGGTTGTCAAATATTGGAACAGACTACCCAGGAAAGCAGTGGAACCACCATCCCTGGAGGTTTTTAAAAAATGTTTAGAGGTGACACTGAGGGACATGATTTAGTGGTGGGCTTGGCAGCACTGGATCAACAGTTGGACTCGACGATCTTAGAGGTCCTTTCCAACTTAAATGATTCTATGATTCATGACAGAGCTCCACTGCAAAATGGTCACATACAGAGGGCAGAACCAGAGCCAGGCCACAAAGAAGGGCTTTAGAAATACTACCCAGGTGAGGCAGTATTCTCTCATGCAGAGGTGGGGTTAAGAAAACCAAAGCTCAGCTTGAACTGGCTAGGACATCAAAGGCAAGATAGAAAGCTTCAGCCTCTGCATGACCAGTTAAAGGCCAAACAAGATGTGGGCTTGCTGCTAAACAGGGTTCTTGATTTCATGGCAACAAGCATGGAAATTTACAAATTGCTTCTAAATCCTTTATTATAAAAACAAATCTGAACTTGTTAAATCTCAATAATACATATTCTTGATACATAGATGAAAAAGTCCTTTAGGACTGCATACTATTATGTTTACTTTCTGGCATATGCACACATGTTTTTATCACATGACTCTTTCCTATCTGGAACTTGAGTTCTTAAGGTCAAGCAGGTTTTAGTATTAACATTTGGTTAATCTTGTGATATTATCAAGGACATGTGAAATGATAGGTGTTTTTTAAAGACAACACTAGAAATGAAAAGATAAAATATATTTTCAAATTAAGTACTGCATGTCTTCGTAGCTACAGAAAAAAATCTTGGAAACATTAGAAAAAATCTGAAGAGTAGTAGGCTAAGAGAAAAAGAGTCCCAATTATTATTCAAGTCTTGAAAGATAAGCTCATCACCTGGATTTTAAGGATGAAATGAAAATATTTGATTAATAGTTTGGATTGCCTGATACAAAGCTGGATTAAATCAATGGACAAGCTCTCATTAGTTGTTGTGGCATCTGCTGCAAAAAGAAAATTACAAAATAGTGGTATCTTTGCTAAAGTACCCTTAAGAACTAATCTGTTGAAACACTTTCTGATTCCCTTTTGGTATTGGGCAACATGTCATGTTTATGACATGTGGTTATGACTTCAGCATAATAAGGTATAAAATGTCTGCATATATTGCAACAAAAAGCATAATTTCTTTCCTCATAATGAAATAGAGCTGACAAGTCTTGTGGGATGCAGGGAAACTGTAGTTCATTTTAAATACAAGATAACGGACTGATGGCACTGTGTCCCAAGACAAGGTCAGACATGAATTCAACAGTACTACAGCGAGTAGAAGAAAGACCACTGGACTCCCAGTAAACACAATAATCCCTTCTGGGTTGCTTAAAAAAAAAAAAAAAAAAAAAGACTGTTTTGACATTTAGGAAGTTGATGTTAGAAGAGCTGATGATCTGAAAAAAGTTATCAGTGACTTGTTGCTACAGTTCTGTGAAGCAATGAATTTGTGATATGTCAGTGAATGAGAATGATATATTTAACCATTCTCCCATCTCCAGCCAGTGTTGCAGGGGGTTAGCGTCCCCCCATCCTTTGGTGTTTTATAGCAACAGTTCTTGCCATAATTGGGTGACTAAGAGTATGGATCAGATTCAGACTCAATGGACGTGATGCATATTTCCTCCAGTTCCCGCAGTTCTTTGCCAGTACACTTTAGTCAAGATTTGCATCATAATTACAAGTCCTGTCTTTCATGTTTCGTGAATAAAAACAGTGTCATTGTTTGACACATGCACAAAGGGCTGAAAATGAGGTCCCCAGTTTTATTTTGCTACTGCTGTTGTGAATGTGAGCCTTGTTTTTCCAGCAAGAGATTTAATTTGCAAAACAAGATTGGAACCTTTCTTCTGACTCACCTGTTTTGGTCTGTATCTCCCATCCTAAGTATTTCCTTTGCATTCCCTTTTTAAATACCATCTGTTCTAAAGAAAAAAATGAGTCGGGATGTTGTGTTTATATTCAAGTTCTTTAATAGTGCATGTAGATACTACCATATGGTTCTATTTCATTCCTAAAAGGAAATTCCTTCAAGGTCCACCTGTGTAACAGCTGAATAGGAAACCTGGAGAGCTATTACAGTTCCCAAATAAGTTACTTCCTGCGCAGATTTCCACACAGAAGTCCTCCAAAACTGCAGAAATAGTGTTACTGCTTTTCCACTGTCTCCCAGCTTATTCACTTTTTTAAAAACCCAACCCTTAAATGATATTATAATAAGTATTGGGGGATGCACATGAGGGAGGAAGTTCTTCAGACTGGGACCATCTTTTCATGGTATCATTGGCTAGGACAGTAGGACTGTACCTGACATCAGCATTCCTGGGCATTACTGCTTTCCAAACTATTATCTTGCACCCACAGGCAGAGTGAGAGCCATATATGAAAGTCTATACTTGAGGATCCCATGGGGTGGTCAAAGAAAATCGGTATCAAGTTAAATGTATAGTATTGCCTCAACTGTTTCTTCTGCAGATGCAGAAGAGAATTTATAAAGCATCAGAACAAACTCATGGTAATCTCAGTGCAGGAAACAATTTTAAGCTAACTTTGTGTTTTCAGAGGCCTGGGAGCCAGATGAGCTTTTGGTGCAACTCCATATAGCCACAGGGCTAGAACCGTGTGGGAACTTTTTTTTCCTATACCACCCTAATTTGTGTGTTAAAAACTATTTCAAATCCACCAAGATGATGAAGGAAGTTGTCCTAGAATAGCTAATATGTCTAGGTGATCCTCTAGGCCACTTCAGTTAAGCTCTTTTTCTGGTGTCTTCATTTATACAGGAATATGTTACCCCCCTCAGGGTGACTATGCTTGGAAAGAGTAGAAATGGCAGGATATGTCAATTTCTCCCTTTGAAGCCTTTCTGTGTTAATCATTAAATATTTTGGCAAGCCCAGCTGTGAGGACTGTAACTTGGGACAATGGAATCTAACGTTCATGTCCTTGCTCCGCAGAACCTGATGAAAACCATGAGAAGTGAGCCATTCTGACAGCAGAGACTGGGAAATCTGCTCAGTGTTCACGGTATGGAGCTGAGTCAGACCAACGAGTAATTTAAATCTGAGCCTGGCTTATTGGCTATTGTAATTAATTTGGATCAGAGGTCTCCCCAAATGAAATTTCCATCGATATTAACACATTTCCACAACCTGTTCTCATTCATTGGCATCTTCTGTCAGTTTGATTGAAGAATTACCTTTCATCTGTACCAGATACTAATTATGATGCGGTATAAAAATAGCCAAAGACTCATAGGGCCAGCTGAGATTATTAAGAGCTTGAAAAAAAGAGATGTGCTACTCACTGACCTGCTGACAGGGAGAATTAGCAGAGGACCATACTGGTGGCTGTCTATCTTTTACAGAATCACTTTCTTGTAAGGTATTCTCTAGCAGACCTGTGTCTTCCTGCCACATGCCACTCCCTGTTAACTCTGTTTTGATTATGTAAAAGGACCCTTAGATTTAACATCAGCCTACATTTTCTCAAAATACTAACCTGAGATTAACTGAACCTAACTCTTAATTTTAACAGAGGTGTGAACAGAAAAAAATACACTATTCTTTGCCTGGTGGTGATCTAAGGGAATCAGTCTTAGTCCAGCAGACTCATTCCAGCCAAACCTTGACAAAAGAAAATAACTGAATTTCCCAATGAACCATATAAACCTTGTAACAGACAATATTGAAATTTTGCTATGTAGTCATCTATGTTGGAAGCATGGTGCTGAGCAAACAGAACATTTCAAGACATGCAAATATACCATCATCCTTTAATTTTTTTGAATCCAGGATAACTTGAATCATTTCACTGCTTTAGACCTTCACAAAATCTATGAAGGTCTATAAACTCTAAAAACACTATAAAAGAAGATATACCTTCCTAAACATTGCTAAGCTCTATTTTGACCTCCTACTGCCTTCAAATCTTCTTTGAAAAGTAGACTCAGAATTTACATATGAAAATCTTTCCTAACCTATAGAATGGGCTAACTACCTGTTGCTTTTTAAAATAACATTCTAGCTTGAAATATTTTTAAGTTTATTTAATTTTAAATTTATTTATTTTTAAATACATTCTAGCTTTTAAATTTGGACACTTTCTCTTCACTTAGTTAATAAATTTACATGTTCAGCTCTGCTGTCTCTATTATTATCAATCTAAGTATCTATTATTATAAATAACTTATGATACATCATTTTGTATCATTCTTTATTTACCTGACATATGGAAATTTGAAAATTTAATTCATCTTTTAAAAAACTTATGTTGTTACGAAAGCTTAAATTTTGGGAGATGGGTTCACTGAACTCTTCTGGCTCCCTGGTAATTAACATTTACAATTTTTTTTTTGTCTATTGTTCATGTGTTCACTATTTTAAAAAAAATTACTTTTTTTTTTTTTTTTAAAGACAAAGTATTGCTGAGAGGTGAATGTATTCTCCTTCATACGGTATCACAATCCAGACACTTTTTCTAGTACTAAAAACTATTGCCATTTTACAGGTTTTACTGGAATATTAAGTCTCTCATTTGATAATCCTATTAATTAGATAATTTTAGCAAGGCAGGCTGAATACCTAATCCCAATAGAATTGTTCTCTGACTAGGGCATGAGTCCAGGATGTCTGGTTTATATGTCCCTTTTTGCCAAATTACTCAACCTCTTTGTGTGTCGCTGTTTCCTTAAAATGGAAATAACACGTGGAGTGTTTAAGCACATTTAATATTAGGAAAAGGCTCTGAGATCCTTTCATAAAAGGTGCCATAGAACATTATAAACATTAGACTCCGTAGGTTTTTATCCATGAGGGGTTTATTTCTAAAAATGCTATGGAGTTCCAGTTACCTGTGCATATGGATCCGTTTCAGTATGTTTTGCAAACTGAAAATAAAAAACAACCCCAAATCTCCTTAAATACATTGGCTCTAGCCAAGCTTATGCTAAATTTCGTTTTGAATTAAAAAGGTTTTGAAATAAATGGGTTCTTTTACAGAGATATGGTTAGAGATGGAGAGATAAGTGAACTGATGCTAGGCACTGGGAAGCCCATGTAAATTAGCCCAGACAGAGAGCCCGAGGGATGTGCTTGTGCAATTTCCCACAGCTCAGACCACATTCTCGCAGTGTGCCTGGGCAGGTATTTGAGGAGCTGCTCCCAGAGGTGTCTTTGCTGGGTCCCCACTGGAGTTTACGTCCTGTTGTTGCCAGTTGGGCCTGCAGAAATGGGGACGAGTGATGGCTCCTTCAGCCTCTGCCTTCACGTAACAAGGTCACACTTCATTTAAAATCCTAGCTGATTTTAGGGATGATTTGCATCACAGCTGTTCTGCAAATGCCAAGATGTGCTCTTTAGTTTATGTTAGTTGAGAATGTCGGCTTGGTTTGTGTTTGATACCATGAAAATCAAGCAGTACTTGAGTACTTGGAGTACAAACAGTACTCCAGTATGTTAGTTGTAAACCAATGTAAATGCCTTATAGTACCATTGACCTTTAATTTAAGTTTCGACAAGTCTTTAGGAAATACAAGGGGTATAAAAATACCAAGAAGTGACCCTAACACCAAGTTAATGAAGACTGCAAAGGGTCGATGACTTGAACTGCTAACCCGGAGTACAAGTTCAGATCATGAATCTAAAAGACCAGTGGAGACGGTAGCTCTATCAAAAACTCTATCAAAACAATGTATGAAAATATATTAATGATACAATGCATAAAATATCTAAAATATTTCTAGTTTTATTTCCTCATGGGTCAAATTCTGTTGCTTTGTTCACAATAAAGAAAGAAAAGAATGTATTTACCTGAATGGGAATAGTAGGATTACTGCATTCTCATGGGGAAATGAGAAAAATGCAGAAACACAAATGCTGGTTATGCATATGGATGTAAATTTGATGGTGAGTGTAATTCACTTTTTCATGTTCTTCTTTGCCATTTAGTATCTTGTGAATATTATTCAAGCCCTCATAGCCCTAGAAAAATGTGGGCAGAATTATTATTTGTCAGGAAATAATTTCTTACGTTTTTGAATTGATCTATTTCCAAGCAGGTCAAATCCATAGTTGTTTAGCTAATATAAATGTAGATTATCCCCCCAAAAAAGATTTTTTACTACTCTTTATAACTAATTATGCATGATACATAATTCAGCCCATTTGCAAGAACATGAAGTGAATTTTGACCTCCCAAGAGTGAATTTAAATTTGCTCCTGGCATGAATAAGAAAACAATTAAATTAATAGCAAGAAAATCACTTTCCCTAATTTAAAGTGAGATCTGGACTTCATTATCCCACATAGCAGATGAACTGCCTTAACCACCAAACTGTTGGTTTTTCTGGCATATCCTCATTTCTAATGATACTTTATTCTGGCCTGAAAATATAATTAAATATATTACACCTTTTTCTTTAGTGAATATTTTAGAAAAAGCATTTTGTCTAAATAATTTTTTTAAAGCTTCTTGCAAGTTTCTAATCTACCAAATAAAACTATCGAAGTGAATCTCTATTTTAAATCTTCTGGTTACAACACGCCTGGATTTTGCCTTTGTCCCAAATGTGCAGTATTTTTCCCATTCCTGTATGAAGTCTCCCACTACTCACTGGTGCCAGGGAAAACAGCTCAGGGGATAGAAGATGCACAGTTTCCCCCACCTCATCCTACACCTAGACATGGATTGAGTCAGCTGGTTCCAACACTCTGCATCCTCCTGAACAGACCTCAGAAATAAAGCAGCTGTGCTTTTAGGTGACTTTGGATAAAATCCGTTTGTTGTTTGATTGACTGTGTTTAATGCCAATCCCTTGGCACTTCCTTGCACTTAACAGGAAGCACCAAAAGTACGGGCAGAGGGGCCAAGCCTCAGGAGAAAGGCTACATGCAGGTACAGGCATCTGCAACAGCACCACTCCTGACACAATAGGGCCTGGAAAATGCTGCCTCTGTGAGCAGTGCCAGACTTACTGTGGGGAAGTTTGACAAGACAAAATGCTTTTTTCATTCCCTTCCCAGCTATGAGCCCCTCACACCAGCCCCATAGCGTAATACCAAAGGAGAAAAAGCAGAATCAGAGAGTTGAGAGGCACGTTTTCCTCCCTGTCTTACTGGAAAACTTAAAAACCACCATTGGAAACATATAAACAAACTAAATTTTCAGTATTGGGTGAAGTGTAGAGCCTGTCCTACTGATTTAATTAAATGGATGCAATATCTTTGGACTGGACTGGTGTTTTCAGCGGATTTTAGGCTCCACACTGAAATTCTTATTTCAAAGCAGTAGGATTGTATGTGCCCTTGAGTACAAAAGCCTTTGGATCCTGCTGAAATGGGAGATAAAATAGGAAAAAGGGATTGTCATAAATACTTCTCAAACTCTGATTAATAACCTGATTTTAGTTTTAAGGCCAACATGCCAAATTATAATGAGATCTGTTGCGGGGGATAACTGAGGCTAGAAGAGACAAGAGATTATTAATGGATGCCCATGATCTGCTTGCCTTGTTCTTCAGAGCCTTCAAGTCCACAGACTTAAATTCAGAGGAATTTTCCAGATGTTGTTGTAGCTTCACATCAACTGGCAAGGTTCTTAAATGAATTTTATGGTTGATTTATTATTACTTCATCTTTTCTCTTTTGCTTATTACTGTTGCTTGTGAACTTTTATATTTTCTTTCTACAGGAGATAACACAGACTCATTTTTCAAATGCAATTCTTTTGCTTGCTTCAACATTAATAGATCACAGCCTCCAACTGCCTTTTGAGTTAAACACTGATTTCTGCTTTACAGAAATCTTTTCTGCTTTGGTCCACCTGTAACAGAAAAATAGTCAATCTGACACATGTAGAACCCTTGTATTCACAAATAAATACTTGATTACTCAGCCAGCATGCAGTAAATGCTGCAATTTAGACAGCATGGGTAACCTCTTTTTCCTCTGAACCATCTTTATGTTTGTAATTTCATGTGGAAATATTTATCATGGATACATTAATAGCCAATTGCCTCCTTCCTACTTAATATTTCATAAATCTTAATGCAGATATCCCTCAATTGCTCTGGAAGCTCTTCTTAGTCTGATTATTATCTCCACTAGCTAGAGAGAAGAGGTGAAGATTATTATTTATGTTTTTAGTATTGGGGGAAACTCCAGTTGCCAGTCTCCTCAACACAAAATCCTAGCATAGCTAATCCAGTGGGGGTGGGGAGAACAATCTTACTGCATTTCCAGCTGAGGTCTCTCTATAAAATTACAAAATCAGCAACTGTGTTTGTGCTAAACAGTGACTATATATATAACAGTATAACAGTTACTGTTTTTCTTTTCCCTTCACACTTGTGGGAGTTCCAGGGAAGGTTTCTCCCAAAAGGGACTTCATAAAAAAGTTGATTTATGTTTGAAAATTGAAAAATATTTTTTGGTGTATTGAAAATAAATTTTCAGTATAATTATTTTTCCCCATTTATGCCAGCAAGCTGTTTTTTGAAAAATAAATGGTGGCTAGGAAACCTTGAGAGACAGAGCTTGGTACTGATCAGTATTGGACTTCTAGCAAAATATCTGATTTTAGATGTATCGAGGAGTTGGATAAACTTGCATCAACATCCTAGAAGTATCATTTCTACATAAAATGGACTTTCATGGAGTATTTTGTGCTTCTTTTACCTCAGTTTGCCCCATCTTACAAGTGAAAACTGAATTCATAGGAACTATGGGGTTTTTGTTAGAGCTGAAAGGTCAGCAAATATCCATGTGGGCTTTACCACTATTTTTTTATTATTTTTCCAGCACAGACTGCCCAGGTGCCTTAAATATGGTGGTTGCTGGTGCTGCTCTAAACATCTGGCAGAGAAGTCTCCTGAAGGAGAGCCATTACTGTGTGATGACAAAATTAAAGACTGCACAAATGGAGAAAATTAAGGTTGCCAGGGTTACCTTAAGGCATTTCCTGACTGCTCTGTGGTTCACTCTGCAGGACTGTTGTTTGTTCATTTTGATATGGCATCTGTATGTACATAAGCTCCAGGACTTTAAAACTGCAAACAGAACTATGTCCTAAAGTGAAGGGTCCCAAAACAGTTCCCCAGATGTTCTCACCACAGATGAGGCTCCAGTGCAGCAGAAAGAAGCTGCCTGGGAAAGCTTGGTCTGTCAAGAAGCTTCAATAAAGGATTAGAGCCTGTTGGTGAAGGAAATTGTTTTTCTCTGTCTTTCCTTGCTTAGGATGAGTTGAAGGAAAAAGTATCTGCTAAAATTTTAGGTCTCATATGTTTGTCAGGGACACCTTTGCAAATAAGGAAATCTTTCCTTTGAGGATCCAACTCTGTAAATGAATTCAGCGACATGGCATTGAAGGCTTAATCCTTCCACACATTTGATTAAGTCCCGTGGGAGTCAAGTGTGTCTGGCAGTGTGCCAATAGACCTTCTTAGTGAGTTGCCAAGGTCAAGAGGAAAATTATTGACAAACTCACATGCAGAATTCAGGTCTACTCATCCTGAGTCACGTGGTCATATTTAATTTTAGTGATGTGGATACACCTTTAGGGTTAGGCAGTTCAAAAAGCACAGTAAGTCTCCAATCTTGATAAAAATTAATGCATTACTCAGTTATTATTGTAAATTCTGTCAGAACAATGTATAAATTCAACATGGGCATAAATTCCTGTAGTGCCATAGAAAACTTTAAGTTACAACTGTATGCAATGAACAACTTAATTTTCTTTCAATACAAATTTTTATGACCTGAAGATCATGTATGTTATTCCCATGTATTTTAGACATCTTTGTAATGCTTGAAGTCAGTAAGTGAGAGGATGGCTGACATTTTTGTCCCAACAGGCACACTTTAAAATGTTACCACCATTTGTGTTTAATGCAGTGTTCTGGCACACTGGCCACTTGGAGGGGTTTCATCTTGTCTACACCAGTGTACAATCCTTTTTGATAGATGCAGTTTCCACATTTTTTCCCCAATTTCTTTCTCTTGAAGAAATAGTATTAGTATTATATTAAAGAAAACATAAAGTATTTATAACACACAATCATTTTGGTAGAAGCTTTATTATTGCATTTTCTGACTTGATTTTAGGGGTTTACTTTAATAATAAATTAGTCTAGGTTATGTATATGAGACATCAAGGACATCCTTTCAAAAAAACCTGAGACTTCAAAATCCTAAATCTTAAAAAAAACCCACTTTCATTGTCACAAAGGCTCAACAAAAATTGGACCATTATGCATTTTTTAAAAGTTCTATTGAATAAATGGCATTGTTCAGGTCTTTATTGCTGATTGTATATTTACTCTGAAAAATCAAAGATTAAAAATTAGTATGCCTTTTTTATATTGATTTATTTTCCCCTGACCAGTCACACTCTAGAGGAACTAATTCACTGAAATTGTTATACGTGACTTTCTGCCAGTTTGTGTGCTTTCTCCTAAAAAATTATCTGCAGATAAGCTCGTGGTGAAAAAGGTGAACTATGGGTATGGGGAAATCATCTGAGCTTTGTTAATCCACTTTGACCAACGGGATACATCCAACAAGATGTTTGTTTTATGGATGTTTACAGTCTCAGTAAGTGCTTACTACGAAAGGTTAAAATCAGGTAGATGTGGTTTCCATTTTAAAATGGGAGCCTGCAGGTTTTTTTAAATTCTTCTCCACATCAGACTTCAAAAAGGGGTCCCAGATCTGGTCTGCAGAGACCTTCCCCACTGTCTAATTACTGCTAATCACACTGAAACATAGCTAGTGTCATGAGCATTATTTCACTTTGTGAAATCCTGGACTTGAGAGCACAGACTTTGATGATGTGCAGTGTCCCTGCACTAATTGCAAGAGAATTTCAAGAACAATTTTAATTCACTCCTTGGCTCTGATCATACACAGCTGTCATGTTTCTGCACCTGTACAAGCTATTTTCCAGCGCCAAATTCTGCAAGTCCTGGCTTTTTGCAGCTCTGAATTCTGGGTTTTCTTTGCAAGCTATTAGGTTTATTTAACCCTTGCTAGCTACTAGATTTACTTAACCTTTTCATTATTACTTGCTCTGCAACATTTTCAGAAAGCTGCAAAAACCTTAAACTGTGAGCACGGAGGAAGACAAGGCGAGGTGTAGCTCATGCAGGTGCAAATTATGTAAAGCAAATCTTTTTGTTTGCTGTAATTTCATTAAAGTGTGGGCAGGCATTAGGTGACATGACTGAGTCCCACTGACGAGGGTTTGGTAGGGCACTGTGCTTCGAAACCATTCAGCTGGCTAGCGGTGGGGCTCCTGGAGCCACTGACACTGGGCTGCATCTACCGGTGCACTGGCTGGGGACATGGAAGTGGTCCTTTCTCTTGGTTTCCACATACCCTGACTTTACATGAGGGAAAACAAAGTATATTAAATATCCTTTCTTTGGATGCTAGAAATCAAAGGAACCACATGTCTGTAGTTATCAAACACATGCTATTGAGTTGTGGACAGGCTGGACGTAAATGTCACAGCCATAATGCAGGTGACCTGCCAGACTTTCTCTGATACATCCTCACAGACATATCCTCACAGGAAATTACCTTCTGTACTACGCTGCGCTATGCAAATGGGGCAGAAAAATGCAAATTGGAAATAATTTCTCCCAGGGTGACCAAGGTGAGACAGACTGTTGGTGCGTCCTGGGAATCTGCATCAATATAAGTATCAGGACAAGGTTATAGCACCCCAGATACACCATTTCTCCACATAGGAGGTTAGCACAAACACCGTCATTGATGAATTAAGCCTCTTCATTGGCCTGTAGACTTGTGCGTATTGTCCCACATTTGCTTTTGCTGACTTTTCTGCAGAGGGCAGTTCAGTGTTAATGTGAAATAGAATAAACAGATATTAGGACTCATGAGACTTAAAATTGCAGCTGAGACAGTGATTATAGCTGCCACTCAAAGCAACATGCACAGTATAGAGGGATATGAGGAGTCACAAAAGGAAGGGAATGATGAAGCAGGAGGATTTGAGAGAAGGGAATCTAGGCAAGGAGGTGTCTATGTGTCGGTATTTCCTCACTCAGAGCTTGTATCTAAAATTGCAAATTAGGTGGCAGTTACAGATCTGTATTTCCATTGGGAGTTTAATGAATCAGGCTTCTCTCCTTTGGTTTATGACATTACCTGAACCTTTTGGTAGAAATGCAACCCAGTAATTCACAGCTGGTTGTAATTTATGTGTAATATAAATCTGCCAAAGACTTTTAATGATACCACAAACTATAGGAGCACAATTCAAAATTTGAAATAAAAATCTTGACGTTGCTTGTAATTGGACAAGGTATTGGCCTCCATTAATTTTAATAATATATTAGGAAGATGAAAACTTGCATTTAGAAGTCAGATGTACATGTAAACATCCATGCCCAGTGTATTCCTTTGTTGGCAAATATCTTTTCTTAAGATCATTTGTACTAGAAAAGACACTCTAACATTTTTTTCAGATCTATATCTGTTTATCTCATTGCACAGATTTTTGCACCTCATCTGTGCATCATGAGATTCTGAACCATCACATACGTATTCAAACAAACTACAATATTTATATACAACAAATATAAAAGACATTTGTCATGCTAGCTGTCATCTAGAAACACAGAAAAGCAGTACATAACTGATCTGGGAATGGGTCAGTGGGTATTTCATTGTCCCTGAGACAAATCAATAACAGCTTGTTTGCTGTATTTCTTTGTCATCTTCCCTGGAGTAAATGGTATGCTTTATTGACCTTAATAACTACTATAATAAATCCAGTAGAAGTGAAAAAAGCCTCTGTGCTATAATGAAAATCTGATAGTTTATCTGTCATGCTGTCCTATGTAAAGAGCTATGTCCATTCTACCTCACCCCCCCAGGACATTGTCATTAGATATGCCACAAGATTATGAATTACCATGATATTTTATATGAGGTTCATCTTCAAACTTCTCTATACAGTGATATTTATCCCAACCTTAGTTCTACCTTCAAGAAATTGAATCCTGTTTCCTTGGTTTTTTCCATCCTATTTTTATGACTTCTTTAACTGAAGGGATTTCTCATCAGGGGGAAAGAGGGTAAGTGAAAGCAAACTAGGTCCACACTGTACACCATCACTTTTCTATTTAAATTAAAGCAGATTATTATATAAATTTGTATTCAGAGACCAAATCCCTCATTCACACTGCATAACTTTCAGCCTAGGAAGCAGCTCTGAAGTGCATGTTTTCCATCACTGCATAACTAAAGTTCCTAAAACTATTAACTTTGAAAGATCTTTTAAAACATAGTTTATCTTCAGAATTATTTGGACTCCAAGTCATTAGGTATAGGTGTGGTGGCATCAGTTTTGAGATGTGAATGTTTCAGGGCTGTTTCCATATCGGTAGAGTTTTCTTCATTTCGCTCTAGTTTAGTAGAACCAGAGACTGTTTGCTGGTTTTATATAAAGTCTTTCCTTGCAGACTTTAAAAATCTCATGTTGTTTGACTGTCACACTAATTGCATGACTTATTCATGTCTACAGACCTCACTCTAATTGCCATCCCTGCTGACTGTGATGTTCCTGATCAAGCGCAGCTTTAGCACAGCTAAAGAAACACCAGCTGCTTCACAAGCTACATATGTGCTTATGTGCTGCTATCAGGAATATTCAGTACTGATCCTTTGTGGCAGGCTTCCAGCAAAAAAACAGGATTATATTTAGAAGCTGGAATGCACCTGGTTAAGTGAAAAGGCTTCATAAATACTTTTATTTTGAAAGATTTCAAAAGCTGAATACTGCCAACAGTTGAGTCAAGAAAACATTTGCTGATTTTTATTTGTCCATTGCATAGCGTCCAAGTTTGAGTGAGGGTAATTAGATATAATGTGCCCTTTTTTGGCTGCTGTTTTATCATGGTGAGCATAAAGACCAACTGCAAAAATGTCACGAGATTACTGTACTGTGAGTACTGATGCTGTCAGCATGTCAGATTTTGCTACAGGGAAACATATAGATAAGTCTAAAGCTGAGGTCAAAGCAATTTGACAATAAACTTTTACAAAATGAAGACAATATTCTCTTTGTTGGCCTGTTTTTCAAGATGAGAATGCTTCAGTCTCCATTCTGTTTCCTGCTGGCATTATTTTTTGGAATCTCAATTCTTCCTTTGCGAATTTTTTAGGAATAGTGTAAGACTGGAAGGAGAAAAACCGCATGAATGGATCTGATGTGTTGTGGACAAAAAGATGCTGGGGGAGGACTACAGAGAAAGAAATGGCCACTGTGAGTGTCAGGGTAATTTAAGGTCACTCAGAAAAAAAATCTCCCTCTCCCTCAAAACCAAAAAGGAAACCCATTTTGACTGACAGTTTTAAAGCAGTAGAGGAGACCTCTTAAGTAGAAAATACTCTTGATCTGTATGAACTGGGAGCCTGAATTAGTGCTCTTACAGACCAACCCACTCCCTTGCTGTCCCAGCATTGCATCACGTTTTGCAAATGGCACTGCACTGTCTCATTGCACAGGTTAGGGGCAGCTCTAAGAGCTCAGACAAGTGTAGAAGAACACTAGAATACCCATGGAACCCCAGAGTGTAGTACAAAGCCTTCCTCTTCAGGGGTTACAATCTGCAGCACAGAGGATAGGCATGGCTTAGCCAGAAGTGGAATATTTAGAGATCTGCCCTGTCCATGAAGCAGCATGTACTAACAAACAGTTGTAGACTGAGGCTTGAGCAGCAGTTATTTGGCTGAAAGTAGAGCTACTTTCCCACTGCATCACTGCTTGAATGTCATTTGTCTGTCAGTTACACAGCTCTACATCCCAGCACGTTTCCAATAAGACCATGGGAGTAACTTCCAATTAGATAAAAATAGCACTGGGTGTATTTCATAAACATTGTTATCTACTGTAAATGTTCAAGACAGGAAGTATTTTAAAATTAACATTTAAAATAGCTCACACATCACTTCAGGTTCCTGGGTTTTATTGCAAAACACCAGTTAGATGTTTGAAAGATCACCTTATGTAGAGTACTGTCCCTTGGTCCAGCTCAGTGAAGACTTAAACACAAACTCATCTTCATGCAGCTGAGAAATCTTGCCAAGGCCCATGTGTAGTGTGAGCTTGTGAGCTACTGACTGCTGCCACTTGTGCACAGGACTCCCTGCCTTAGCAAGGGCTCCAGGCAGTTTCAAAAGCCCACTCACATGCCAATAATTCGGAAACAAAAGGTACCTAGTGGCAACAGGAACAAATAGGCAGAGATAATTATGTGAGGAATGAGAAGAAAACTCTAGGAGTGCTTCAGCAGGTTCCTGGCTTGTGAGCATCTTGAAGGCATCTTTTCACTGCATGCATAACTAAACCGCTTAAAAGAACCCTGCTCAGACTTTTCAAACTGTATTAGAATTTTACATCTAAATATGGAAACCTTTATGGTTTTACAGTTTCTTCATCTTGAGTCCTTTAATAAAACACTTAGACTATCAACAATTATGAACTCTAAAACTGAAAATTTATAACTTTTTTTTTAATAATACTTATGATTTCAAAGCTGGATTGATATCTTGGTGAGGTCAGGCCAAGTGTAGGGAAAACATAAAATGGCATTTCTGCAATTCTGACTGAAGTACATTGACAATGAGAATCCTTTAACATATTACCGTTGGGAAGGTCAACTTCCTTACCTGCCATGTGTTTAGGGCAGCATGAAGGCAAAAGAGGCCTTACAATTGCTGCATCCCTTCAACAGTGCCAGAGTCACACAGGAGAGACTTTGCAATGATTATGACTGCTAGAAGGTCCCAGGAAACATCAAGCACAGTGGAAGAAAAAGGTGACTTTCAATATGATGTTTGAATTATTTATTTCCTTTCCCTAAAGGCAGATGCTTTCCACAGCAGTAATCCTGACACCTGAGTAATAGCAAGAGTTGAATTTCTAATCAAGCTAAAATGCCCAAGTGTAAACACAGTGCCGAGTTAGAGATGTACGGCCCTTTAATCTATCACTTTCTGGGAACAACACAAAAACAACTGCAAGTGTGTTAGACTTGAGCAAAGAGAAAGGACAGAAATTTTCATCAGAGAGAGAATCTGAAGGCAGGCTAGATGGATGAGAGCAAATCACCCTGGCTGGCTCCTCAGCTCTCTTCCTCATGCCACAGTTCAGATCTGTCTGTCCCCACGGCTGGCAAAGCCCTCCTTGAAGGGACATGGTGAAGTGATGACTCGCAAAACCCATCCTTGGTTTGAATGAGTGGAAAGGGAACAGTAGTAACAGGCTGATGAAATCCTGATTCTTACTTTTTAGACAACCTTACCAGCAGCTGAATAACCTCCCATGATAATTTGTTCCCTTCTAGAGAGCCTAATCTGAGTGTTTTGCTTCCTGGTTTTTTTTAGTACTGAAGCAAACGACAACTAGATCTGGAAGTTTTCTTGTGCAAAGACAAGTAAAGAAGAGTTTCCCCCACTCTAGGATTACTGGCTCAGGATAGGTCCCAAGCCACAAGCACTTCAGTCATCGAGTGAGTCAGTATCCTCTGAGGATGTCATTAATAAAAGGCAAAAAATACAGCCCTAATTTAATACATATTTTGTTCTTAGCATCACTCAGCTTCATCTTTTTGATGTTCATTTTTTCCGTGTTGACTTTTTCTCTGAGGAGGGGTTCACTATTTTTCTGAAGATAAGAGGAAACTTTTTCCCAATGCTTCTAGACAAAAGTTGATTCACTAAATGTACATACAAAGCTGAACTGCTTGTTTCTTTCAACTAGTAAAGTTTATTTAGGTCAGTTAGTAGCAAAGGCTTCCCTGAATTCAACCAGGAATTTTATTTTTAGTGAGGACAAAATATCCTTCAGATTTGTTGCCACCAAGAAATCTAGTCTAGATCAGACTTTAAAGATTACCTCTCCAAGCCAAGGCTGAGTCTTGCTCCAAGATTAGTCTTCAGTAAATGAACAGTGACTGCAGAGCTTTACCTTTTCACAGAGCAAGGACTTGATTTCCTGCAGTTTTTACACTGATAACTGTGACTAGGAGTAATGGCACCCTCCAGATGCCAGCTCAGTATTCTGCTAGATTTCACTTCTGGTGATTTCCCTCCATATGACTAGATTCTGCTGGGATTGTCCCACAAATACGTTTGTCTTGGCTTACTCTCTGAAGAGGTTTATACTAGCTTTTGAAGCCTTTAAACTTGAAGGAGAATTTGTGCTAGATGCAGAAGGGATTAGTTGTGTTGCAGGGTTTCTAGAAGGGTTTGGAATGCTTTTGAGCAAAAAATCTCTAGCAAAGATTCAGTAGTTTTCTAACAGAAAAAATTACTGACATTATAACTGAAGGGCAAATCCCATATACACCGCACTGCTCTATTCAAGCTTCTGCCCAAGAACACACAAAAAAGAAATTTTTCCAATTGTGGAATTCTGAACTAGTTCCGGGGAGAAAAAAACACAACCAAAACAAAACAAAACAAGAAACAAACAAAACCAAAATAAAACAAACAAATAAAACCAACCAAACATACAAAACCAAACAAAAATCATCAACTAAACTCAAAAATAAACAAAAAAAAAAGGTTAACTATTCAATATATTCCACTGTATCTGGAATTCTACCTATTTGCAGCAACTGGGCAGTAAAGGCAAAAAGACATGGCCCTCTGGTAGTGCACACCCACAGGTGTTTGCTGTTTCAATAAAGAATTTGAAAAGATCCAAATGCAAGTTTTTTCTCAGTTTCCAGTTCAAGGCCCATTGGAATTAGGGGGCTTGCTACTGTCATGTTGTTGAAGAATACCTGTTTTGCTATGGTGTTTGTTACTCAAATGTTAACAACTTCATTTATGGAATTGTTTTCGACTTTATTTTCTGTTTACAGCTTGCTGCTGCATCCTGTGCAAATCCTGTAATTCACTGACTAAGGAAAGAATGAGCATTGCTACAGTTTTATGGGTGTTAGGGGAATGGTATACGGTAAAACAGTTGGCATAAAAATCAAGGGAAACAGAAGATGAACTCTCATATACCCTTTAACAAGCCTGGTACAAAACATCAATTCCATGTCTTTCCAGTCTACTAATTGTCATATGTGGCAAGTAAACACAAATGCCAAATAATGCTACAGGCAGACTGCCTGCCAAGAATGTAGCTAGCACTGGGCTTGCTAACTTCCCTAGCTTCCTCTAACATCTCACACTGGAGTGCTTAGTATCTGTGTACACAAAACAAAGGTTTTCCTATTTCTAAATAGGGATCTAAACTACCTAAGCAGCCTTTGATTCTATTCTGGGACAACAAACTGATGTAAGCCAGGAACTTTGCTTTTGTTTGTAACAAAGAAATGGCGTGTTTATTCACTTGAATGCATTCAGTAAATAAGCAAACCTGTAAAGTTTTAGCTTGACTGAGACCTAAACACGTTCTAAAATCATGAGCAAATCAAAGCAAAACAAGTGTATGTGGGCAAAAATTTAAGCTATCAAAATTGAACTTATCACAATAATGCAACACCAGAAAAGATTCTGAAAGAATTTCAGGCAAGATTTGTTAAGTTGTAAATGTGATTACACAAGTATACAATCATTAAATGTCGAGTTTGTATTACTAAATGCAGTTTTTAACAAACTTCTAGAGAACATCTTGCTCTGTGACGTGTAGGTTGGCAATATTCTGAGTGTCCCACTAAGACTGCATTTGTGGGAAACTCTGTTGTGCTTTGAAATGAATATTTAGCTCTCCTGGGCTATGATGGGATTTCTTGATTTCAAACACAGGAAGGAGTCTAGGGGCACACGGTAAGAATATTTCTTACCATGGTAGATGCATAGAAAGAAACTTCTAACAGAAGAGCACTGACAGAAAGCATCAACTATCCCTCAGGCTGATAAAGTCTTACATATGCAAAAGGCATAAAATTTCTCAAAGTTCAAGAGACTCTGAGTGTTGTTCCTCTTGGGTCTTTAAAGCTGTGACCTGGTATGAGGAACAAATGCTAGCAGCACTGCAGAGCACCCTTCTCCTTGTACATCTCTGAATTGCAACAATATTTGTTTGCAAGATATTTATCTGAACCTGCTCAGGTAATTGATCAGAATCAAAACTTTTTTTCTGACAAAATTTTTTTAAGAAAACAAATGTATAACGCAAATTTAAACCAAAAGAAAAGTTTGGAACAATTCCCTCATCCCCCATTCGCTGCACTGACCCATGGAAACATAATGGCTATGGTACACAAGCAAAGAGTGCAGCAAAATAAAAGTGTATCCATAAAGTGAAACTTCAGGCTGGGAGCCCATTGTCCGTGCTAAGTGCACTTCAGAGGCTGTATTTCAGTCTGGTCCTATGTCCTGATAACTCTTTAGTTACCAAGATTGTTTCTGGACCATATAATTTAGCTTAATTTCCCACGGAGGGCACATAGTTTGCATGCTCCCCGACTGCTCCCCAACATGAGCCAAAGCATGAAAAGTGGCAGAGACTGGAAACTCAGTTCTAAGGTGCCAAGCAATAGCACTAAGGTAAGCTTACCCTTTGCACATGTCACAGCTGAGGGAGCAGTAAATGGTTGGGAGAGAGCATGGACATGGTTTAAACTGGTCTGACACGACTAGTGAGAAGGCAGCCTTTGATTTATATTTGCTGGCTGAACAGCAGCAGAGGCTTAAGGTATGACTGGCACTCGCTGAGCTTTAATGCCCTTTCACTGGAGATTTTTCCTTCCATGGCACTGCCAGGGGCAAGGAAATATAGGTGTTCCTTGTTTGCCTCAGAAGAACAGGGATGACCTAGTTTAAACTGCTAGGAGAAGTGTTTTGAACTAACCTGGCTTACGTGGCACTGAGGCAGCAAAATGTGCTCTCGTAGGTTCCCCTGTGGGCTCTGCTCTGCGACAGGTGACCTTCAGAGATGTGCTGAGATGTTTTGCACAGGTCTGACTACCTGATAAATGAACACGTTCATAAACTGTGACTGCAGGGTTTGCAACTACAAGTTGCCTTCACACACTTGTCTTTAAACAGGCTACCTGGGTGAGGGCAAGGAAAATGTATTCACAATCTGATTCTGAAGAAGGTGAGAAAAACTTTCATTTCTTGTTATGCTTTTTCTTATGTTTTCCCACTGTCTTTATCCCTTAACTGATTCTAAGCTTTTTGATAGCTTTTGTCTGTCACTTCTCTGTTTTTCTTCCATCAGGTATCTTCTTGTGATAAACCAATGCCCTTGTACAATACACCTCTCTCTTTGTCAGCATCTGTTCTTAAAACTATATTCCAAGCTGATAAACAGGATTTAAATGAATAGGTTGCAAATAAGATTGTAAGAGAAGGCAAGCTGGATTAAAAGATGCTGGTGATGACAACAGCAATCTTAAATGAGATGAAGGGTCAATGAAGCTCAGACAGCCAGGAGTGACAGAAGCTGAACGTAGGGAATAGACTGCCACCACAAGCACTGATGCTGCCTGAAGGGCTCAGAATGAAGCAGGTCTCTTCATATGGGGGATGGAGGGAAGAAGCAGACGAAAGATCGATCGTACGCAATGAAGAGAAAGGCTCTGCAAAGGCAATGCCTGGGGGCTGAGTAGAACTCAGGAAATGGATAAAACCATGGGAAGTTAGACAGCTATCCATCTCCATATGCGTACTGCCAGCTATTGAATGAGGAAATGGCTCTGTGTCATTGGGAAAAAAATTTGAAATTGTATATTAAAATCTTGTAATAGAGCCTGTTTTCTTATGTGGAAAATAAAAATTAGAATCTCCCAGGTAGAGGTTCTGGTCAGAAACTGAGTATGAGAACACATATTTAATGGCCTTTACAAGACTCCAAGCTGATAGTTCTAAATGCAGTAGCATACGGCAGTCCAGCTCCTTGTTAGCAGTTTTGGATCTGTACATCCTCAACAAGGAATGGCCCTGCCATTTTGGATACATGGTCAGCCCAGCAGCAAAGAAAAGTATTACACCTGTACTGTCTGTGACTGTTGGGTGGGACTTCTGCAGGTTTTTTTTATCCAGGACTCCAGGACAGTACTTGCACTGCAACTACAGTCAAGTGAATTAGGTCAAAGTAGTCGAAGAAGCTTTTGGGATCCAGAAGAGAGAGAGAGACTGATGAAGCCAAGCAGATGTCTCCCAGCTTTTTTTCCCTCATTCCTGTTGGGAGGTTGTTTACATAAAAAGGAAATGTTGAAATTGCTTTATGTCACAGTAGCTATAAATGAAGCTGTTAGAAAAATCTGCCAGCTCTTCACTTTTAATTTATTTATTAACCCTAAAAGTTAATAAATAAAGTTCATCTGTGAGTATGAATAATTGATCCATTGCTTGTCATGCTTAAGAGCTAGGCTCATCCTGGAAAATAGTTCAGGACCTAGAAGGACCTTGCATCTCACAGCTGCTAGTCAGACACTCAGCTCATGGTACACACACAGAGAGAGATGGCTTACTTCAAGCAGGATTCAGAAAAAGTGGAAGGCTATCCAGCCCAATTGTTAGGTGTTCACCTGAAGAGAATCCGTTAATTATTTTGAAAGCTATGAACATGACCTGGAACTGGCTATGAAATCTGAGCACATGTTTATGAAGCAGTCATAATGGACATGAGAAATCTGAGTCTTTTCCTCTGCACAGATCATGTTAATTTTGGCTGCAGCAGTCTTTTTTTTCATTGCATCCCCTAAAACTGGCGTGCTAGAAAACTGTGCTCTGTGCTAGCAGTCTTCCTATACATTGTCACCTACTACAGAAACACTTGTCAATGCCCAACATGTTGTCTACCAAAAGTTAGATAGCTAAAACCTGACAGGAGCTCACAAGTATAACAGAAGGCCCAGAGTGTAGGTAAAACTCCACTTTAGGAGTAAGAGACGGGAATTCTTACCAGAAATGTAGACTGCAAGCAAAGTCACTCTAAAAATTATGCCACTCTATGCCATGGACAAAGACACTAACAGGAAAAATCTGAGCACAGATATTGGAGATAGTACTGGAGGAAATGAGGTTGTGTACAAAGAAAGACACTGTCTCATTTTGGTGAGAAATTGGTTCAAATTAACTGAATATATAATTTAATTCTTTGACTGAAATCAGGCCACATGCCTGACATAAGGGATAGTAGTGCTGTGGGTAAGGCAGATAACCTACTTCAGTGCCATCAGTAGGGAAAAGACAACTCCTACAGAGGGTGGCAAAAGCTTTTGTGCAATAAACCTGTCAGGCATGCAAAAGTTGAAATCACTGAGTTCAATGATAGTACTGTGGAAAAAAGCAACTAAAAAATAAGGTAAGCGAAGAAAGAGCAAAGCCTCAAGTGCATGTAATGAAAATTCATCAGCCTTTCTAAAAAAATCATAGAATATAAAGCTCTTTAGCATAAAGATTCCCATCCCCCGGATCTTGTATTAAGATGGGAGCTGCAGAATGAATCTTTGCTTACTGAACAGAGAACAGGATTTGTGAAATGTACAGAAACTGTCATCATGGACACTCAGATGCAGTGAAGACAGGGACTTGCAACTGCACAACAAACATTGTGTTTGGTTTCAAACACAATTACTGTCCCTGAGGGCACTGCCAGTCCTAACCATCCTTGTCCACCCCCAAGGGCTCCCCTCACCTCCCCATGGCCCAAGAGCCCTTGGCTAGAGTGATGGGATGAGCTCTGGCTGCTAGGCGCTGCCATCACTCGCCCAGGGTACCACCAACACTTCCAGTCCCAGCAGCCACCAACTCCCTTGGTGCCCTGACAGTTTTGGTAGATGAAAATGGGGGAAAAACTTACTTTGAAAAATGGGCATCTAGAATTTGACTGAATGTGCTCAAAGTACTGAATGAGTTAATGGTTTGTTGGGATGCAATCATGTCTACAAACTTTGTAATAAATGCAGATGCAATAAATCTTTTAAAAAAGGCCCTACAAATTTGGCCTGTGGAAATTCCCTGTGAAGAAACACAGCTCAGGTGAAGCATATGATTTATAGATAACTGGGCTTCAGTCAGTAAGTTGGGTTTGCCTCCAGAGCAGAAATGGAAAGCTGCATGCAATGGGATAGAGTTGTTGATAGGGACAGGAGTAGTTTAAATATGTTTTAAAAGTCCAGGGTCTTACAAAAGTTTCAGCTGCTAAGATTACCTTGGGACCTAAAGAAAGAAGAGAGATCTGTTTTTGTCAGATATTTTGGTCAAATACAGACTATAGTAACTACTGATAGAGGGAAAAAAGGTCAGAAAAACTGGGTGAAGGTGAGACCTGGCCCATGTAAAAGTAAATATAAATGAGGAATACTAAAACAACCTAATAGACCAGCTGAGAGCAAAGCCGATATAGCAAATGCCAAAACTGTACTGCACAGAGTAAGACAGAGGCTAGGGGAAAGGGGTCCAAGGATCAACCACCTCATCACCAACCACCCACACAAGGGGGGTAAGATCTTTACAGCCAGTGAAGAGGTGTCTCATCAGAGAGGTGTAACTAAGCTTTTGGTCCGTTCCTGGTCCTCACCCGGGTGGAAAGTTGAGCCGGCATGCATGTGAGCAGCTTCAAAAGGAAGTAATTTACCTTAGGCACACAATCAGTGAAGGAATTTGTACCGATTAAAAGAAAGTCAGGGCTGTGCAGAACTGGCCAAGTCTCCAGATGTTCATGGAGCTTTGTACAGCGTATCTGTGGGGTTTTCCAAATTCCAAAACAATTGCATAAAATGAGTAAGAGACTAGTTTGGGGTCATTTTCAGAGTGGGAAAAGGAAACCCCATGTTTCAAAATCCCTCTCCTATGAAACACAGATGCTAGTGCTTACAGACTGTGAGTGGGATTGACACAAGAAGACAAAGGAGAGAAGGAAAAAGCTTGTTGGAGTGATCATATGAACTAGTCTTTCCTTCCCCTTTGCTCCCTTAATCCCTCTTCCTAGATCCTTCTTGCAACTTTGCAGTTGTTCTAAATCTTAAGAAAAGTCTTAAGAGTTTTACAGTCTTTTGCAACGCATCCATGCCACAAGAGAATACTCATTCCTTCTGCAATGTATTTATAGGCTGCATAAATCTGGTCCTAGTCTATTAGTAATGGTTTCTTGTAATTTAGTCAAATTCTCATTTTAAAAAAACCTACTGGCTGCTTTTATTGGACAATGGATTCAAAGTTTTCATGAATACCTGCATCGGTTGTGCTTCATGGACCTGAGAACATACAATGCAGTAGCCAGAAGTGCACTACATTCCAATAACATATTGTCAAACAAAGTATTTGATCAGAAGTTAAAATAACTTAATAAATATCTCAGCCCACCCCAAATTAGGACTTGTCTGAAAGAGGAAGCTTTCTGGCACAGTGACTGTGGAAAAAAAACCCTGTTCCCTTGGAGTAACTTTGGAAGCGCAGCAGTTCGGAATAGAGTTACAGAGCTTCCACATTAGAATTTATACCATACAATCTACAGCAGAATAACAATTTAGGTTAACTCCTGTATGAGTTGGTAATGTGTAGGCAAATTCAGGTGAAATTCTCTGCAAACCTTGAGTTTCAGAGCAGCTCTAAGAAGGTACAACCTGTTTACCTGGGAATAGATATTAGGAGGGCTGACAAGAGAAGTGATCACCCTGGCAACCCTCAGGATGTCACAGGGTCGCCAGCGGGATCTCTCCCAGCAGAGTTTGGCAAGCTGCAGCAGGGGTGCTGCCTGAGGGACTCTGCTGGGCTACAAGCAAGCTGGAAAGTATTTCTACTTTTTCTGCCAGGAGCCACTGTGGCTGGCCACAGGAAGGTGAACTGGGGAGATCTGCTGGTCTACAGCAGATGGCCATGTCTGAGGCTATCTGCCTGAAAACATCCCCCCCCCACATTTCTGTGTGATGGGGCAGGCAGCCACAGCCCACACAAACCCCTTAACAGGCACCCATTTGGCAGAAAGTCCCTCTTGTGCTGGCTTATCCTAGTGCTAACCTTGATGGCACAGCAGTTTGTCTGGATGTCACCGTGTTAACCTCCGAGACTAGCACAACCCCATTTTTGACATGGTGCATGGTATATCTCAAAGCCAAACTTCTTCTACCTGGTTTCCTCCTTGTTCAGATGTTTTTTGACACAAAGGTGAAAGAAGAAAGTTTTTCCTTGTGTCGTGTATGTATTCTTAAACTTGCTTTTTTTTAATCAGTGCTAGTGTTCTGTGCATTAGCCATGACATTTTCAAAAATAAGAGTTGCACACTCATTGTTACTGCTGCTACCAAGGGCTTGTCTTCTGTATCGTTGCTCATATGCTCAAGCTCCCAAAGCAGTGGTAGGATTCTGCCTGCCACCAAAAGACAGAATACTGCATTCCCTTTCTTTATGGCTGTGACTTATTTTTAATACATTTCTTTCTGCAATGTGAAAGAAAAAAGACTGCAAGATTTGATTCTCCTTTGCTGTGTTCCTTGTGCTGTTACTTACTGTCGGGAAAGTGCAAAATCATGAGAAATAAATGTCTCCAAAACCTGAACACTTTTTATCTGCTTTGCACGTATAAAATAAAGGGCTGGAAAACTCTATAGAGCAGGGCTATTTTCATCTGCACTGATGTCTCAGCGAATGGTTGTTTCAGGATGTGTTTAGCAAAGGAGCACTCGTACGGCTGAGGGAGAGATCGTACACAAGTTTGCCACACACTTCCCCAAGGGCTGCCGAACTCTGCAGGTACGTGTTCTTTAGCGACACCTGCCTCGGGCAGTGGCTGCCGCCGGCTGGCGGAGCTTTGCACGGCCGTGTGCTGCCGAGCACGGCAGCGGAGCCGCCCCCACACCGGGGCGAGTCCCCGCTCCCCTTCCAGCGCCCGCGCTCCTTCACTCCGCATTCGGAGGCGGGTTGCCGTGCCGCGAGCAGCCGGACACGCGTTCCCGGGGCCGCCGCAGGAGTCGCGCCGCAGGCAGCGGCGGGACGGGACGGGACGGGACCCGGGCACTGCCTTCGCTCCGGCCGGGGCGGAGCGGGGGCGCGGCTCAGAGCGGCGCAGGGAGCGGCGCGGCCCCGGCTCCGCCTCTGCTCCTGCCCCTCCTGGACGGGACGGGGCGGCTCCGGGCAGGAGCGTGTGGTGGCGGGAGCTTTCCTTGTCCTCCTCCTTCTTCTCCTCCTCCTCGTCACCCCCTCCTTCGGCTCCCCGCTGCGCTATGCGCTGCCGGGACCGCCCGGCCGAGCGGCGCTGAGAGGGCGGGCGGACAAAGGCTGCGGGCTGGTGCCGGCGCTGGGGCGCGATGGAGCGGCGCGGCGGCTGAGGCGACTCGGTGGGGCCGAGCCGGGACGGGCCGGGCGGCAGCGGCACATGGTGCGCGGCTGGGGCCCGGTGCTGCGACCCGCGGGCGGGCCGAGGGGCCACCATGGACAACTTCTTGGCGGAGGTGAGCGCGGGCCGTTGGGATCTTCCTCCTCCTCCTCCTCCTTCTCCTCCAAAGTGGGATCGCTTTTGTGGTGCAGGATACCGGCAGCAAAGCTGCAGGGGGCTCACGAAAAGTGTCGCGTGTGCGTTCCCTCGAGCGCTTCGGTTTGCGGGGGTTTGCGGGAGCAGCCCCTCGGGCAGCGGGAGGCAGGCAGGGAGGGAGGAAGGGAGTTGCACCCCCCAAATTCCCGGCCTCTCCGGGGCGGAACTCGCGGCCTCCGAGCTGGAGCGGTGGTGCCGCAGCCGGGCAGGCGCTGGGCGCTAAGTGGGGCTCATTGGAGCTGCTTCCACAGCCCTGCGCCCACCGGCGGCACTTCCCGCCCCGCGCGAAGCGGGGAGCCGTGGGCGCCCGTGCGGTCCCTGCCCCGCTCCCTGCCCCGCTCCCTGCTGCCGGCGGCGTGGCAGCCTTTGAAACCGCGCCTCGGGGGCAGCGGGGGTTCCTCCTCGGGGGTTCCCCTTCGTGAAACCCGCGGAGCGCGCTTTGTCCGCCTCGCACGGGCATGAGAGGCTTCAAACGGTGGAGGTTTCGGAAGCAGAGCTGCCGCTGGGCACCCTTTTCTTAGGGTCTCCTTATTAAGTGTGTGTTAGTAACTATAGGCGAAACTTTCTGATACAAAATGCAAAGTAAGGAGGCTGAAGTCTTGAAAGTTTTTGGAGCTTTTACCGTGGTCTTATGGATCTTGGTAACTGCAGCGTGTCGGGTGAGGAAACCAAATCAAAGGCGCCTTGCTACTATTTGCTAAAAGTAGTATTCGCTAAAAGTCTGAACTTGGGTCCTCTTCTGGTCCAAGTTAGCTGAATTTTATATAGCAATATTTTACCGGATCAATTCAGCCTGCCTCGCGTCGGCACAGCCTTATGAACATAAGGTGTTCGGGATCAATGGCTTCTGTGTGTCTGCGTTGTGCCTGTAGGTTGCTGGCAGAGCCCGCATCTGGCTTGTGACTTCTGGTGACTGCCTGCACGCTTGCTTTAATTGCACCTCTTGTCGAAGCAGTTGCACTGTCAGGGCTGTAAATACAGGCTGGGCATCTGTTTTACAGAGCTGTGATTAGGCTGCAAAACTGTCCTTTGCCCTCATGAAATAACGTCCCTCGTGTTCTCAGGGCTGCTGTTGATGCTTCCACAAGAAAAATGGGTGATCTGTTTACCGAAATAATAATTAGTCAAATAAAAGAAGGTCACACACTTTACTGCTTGTTGGCTTTTCATTTGTCAGGCAACAAAAGTTCTGTCAAGTGCAATCAGAAGGAAGAAAACAGGATTAGCTTTGAAAAAGTCTGAGTTAAGTAGTAATATTACTTTTTTTTCTTTTTCTTCCCTGTAGAGGATGTAGCCCTCACCTTTCAAAAGCTTGCACGCCATGAGCAATACAGTAATATTAGCCTAGCCTTGCAAAATTAGTCTGAAGAGTCATTTGCTCCAACACAAAGTACTGTAGCATGCCCTACATAAAGGTGAAGAAGAGTTTTCATGGTTTTGACTCCCCTATTAGCCAAAATTACTTGCTCCAGGGAAAATGCAGGTAACTTTTGCCAGTCTGTGTTAGCATTTCGGTATGTATTTATGTTAATTTGTGGTTGCTGCATGTGGACTTTGATCTTTCTTAAGAACTTTGACTCCCTTTCAACATGTTGATATTACTTTTAAAGATCAGTAAATATAGCACCTTGACTTTAATCTGCATCCAAAGTCCCACCCATAAGTATAAACATTTTCCTTTCCTCACACCCGAGCAGAGCATATGTAAATGGCATATGGGGAACGTGAGGCACAATAGCAGAAATGCACTGGGCTTGACCCAGCTACCACAGAATAAATGTCTGTTGAAGGCACTGGATTGAGCCACTAGGTAATTTAATTTGTGTGAGGCAGACATCCTGCAGCTGCTCTTTACAAAAATATTTGCTGACTTATCTGAGGGAATTAAGGTTCTTGTTAAAATAAGTTCTAGTGTGTGGAAGCAAGAGGAAGCTGGATAAAAGGCGCAGGTAAAAAGCCCAGTCTGCTCTGCTCTGGTTTATCAGCAGTGTAGGTATGCTGATATAATTATGTTTTGGGAGAAAAGCTGGTAGTGAAAAGGGTATATACTGGCACTTCACAGGGGTCCTCAGTGTGAGCAAGAAGCCCCTGTTCACCACCCTGGAGGCAGGAGTGTCTTTAATCTGGCTGTTGCAGAAAAATACTGAACAATTTAAAAGGTGTTATAGGAAAAAAACCCTGCATTATTATAGATGCTAATTGTAACCTGCACTGAGTATAGTGTGATGCTCACTGGAACAAAATGAGGCAACTGAATAAAACACCTCTGGAGTGCAGGAATGCGTGTCGCAGGGGAGGTTGGGACTTGCTGCCTTAAGTGAGGATAATGCCAAGCTCCTGCCAGTCACCTGGTCCTGCCATCATCTGTGACTTAATAGCGTTTTGATTTCTCCTTCTTGCTGCCCAGTTTCCTTTCTTTACTATTTCTCAGTACTCAGCTTTTATTCTTACAGGACAACAAGTCATCGTACTTTTCTCCAGGGAGCCTTGATTTCCATCCCTGTCCCAATTTTCTAACTCAGCCATTTATCTAAAAAACATGGCTCTAAGTAAAGAATTAGGCTGGAAGAGTTTGTGCTGAAACTTACTCCTCAAAATGCTGAAAGATATTAAAGTCACAACAAAGTTACATCTCAATAAAGAGGAAAAGTGTTTTCTGAGGCTTTTAAAAAAGGCTGTTGATTGGTGTGTACTACATTACAGTCTTTGAAGGAAGGTTGGTGGTAGAATTTTAACTTTTTCAGTATATATACATAGTCATATTTGCATATCTTAAGTATTAAAACCTGTAGAAATCCTGGAGATCCATATACAGAAATACAAGTATAGATACGTGCAATAGAGCCCTTTGGCTATGCTGTTCAAAACACCCTGAAAAAAATTGTTCCCATATGTTTTACCAACAGCTATGGTGCTCACAGGGAAGCAGCTTCCTCTGGTAGCTGAGGTCAGACTTTCCCAGTGCGAATGCATCCCTGCTAAAAGGGGATGTATCCATCAGGGAAGGAGGAGGGTAATTTCCAGATGACAAGGAAGATAAGGAAATTTTGCACAAAAAAGGCAGGAGAGGGAAGCTCTTACTGCCCTTTCAGCATCTGAAGTTCCCAAGCAGTGCTTATCAGGGAAGCAGGGGAAGTGGATCCAGAAGTCAATTTTATCTTCCTTCTCTTATGGGGTGAGTCACTTTACCCAGTATATATGGTGTGTTGCACAGAACCACGGTTGCTGTCCTTGTCACAGGAGGACTCTGGCATTTGCTGGCCCAGCTGAGGTCAGAAAGGGCTTGAGGTTGGGAGGAATTTCTGTAGGTCATCTTGTCCAAACCTGCCCTCCGAACTCGTGCTCAGCTCCCGGGGAGTTTGTAGCACAGTGTGCATAGCAGTGACTGCAGGGATTGTTTGGGTTTAGCTGCTGCCAAACTTAAAAGACAAAGGATTCCCCCTGCCCCTTAATTTTCACAACTGGAGGAGAACAACTGTCTCCTGCCTTCTCTCTAGCATGTCTGGGTAGTCGATGTTGAAGGAGATAATTATAAAGGCATCACCATCAGAGATGCTAATTTTCCTCCAATGCTGCACAGGTGTTTGTTTGGAACTGCAGGGTAGCCTCCTTTGAGGCACAGCAGATACTATGTTGTCTAGCATGCTCTTATTCTTAGCAGTGCCACTCGTACCTCGAGTTTAGGAGGGTTTCCTTCATTTCTGCTTTGCACAGTTGCACGTTTGCTTGTGTACCCTCTTTTAAGGAAAGGGCTCCCAGTATGTGTCCTGAAGAAGCAGGTGTTAAACCTCACTCTGGTGGAAGGATATGGGACAGAAATTTGAACTTAGCTTCAGGGAGCTGTCAGAGGAGGTATCTGCTTGAACCTGGAAGCTCTTAGTTCAGTTACGCAGCTGGCAGAAAACTTTTCCTTGGTACTCCCTTGCAACATCTGGAAGAACACAGTCTCACAGCACTGAGTCCTTTGAGGGCTTCATCGTCTCCTGCAGCCAAGTGCCTTTGTGTAGGGAGTTGACCTGGCTGGATGCCAGGCACCCACCAAAGCCACCCATTCTCCTCTGCAGCTGGACAGGGGAGAGAAAATACAGCAAAGTGTTCACTGGTTGAGATAAGGACCAGGAGAGATCACTCACCAAATATGTCACAGGAAAAACAGACCCAAATTGAGGATATTAATTGAATTTATTACCAACAAAATCAGAGCAGGATAATGAGAGGGAAAATAAATCTTAAAAACATCTTCCCCCACTATTCCCTCCTTCCCAAGCTCTACCTCCTACCCCCCAGCGGCGCAGGGATATGGGGAGTGGGGGTTATGGTCAGTTCATCACAGATTGTTCTGCTGCTGCTGAGGGAGTCCTTCTCTTGCTCCAGCATGGGCCTCCCATGGATTCACAGCCTCCACTCAGGCATCCACCTGCTCCAGCATGGGTCTCTTCCATATTCGCACTTTGCTTTTCTCTGGCTGCAGTTACATCTGCGTAATAACTTTTTTCTTTTTTCTTCATAAATATATTATGACAGAGGCGTTACCACCATTTCTGATGGGCCCAGCCTTGGCCAGAAGCTGGCATTGGCTGTGCTGGACATGGAGGAAGCTTCTAGCAGCTTCTCACAGAAACCACCCCTGTAGCCCCCCCCACTACCAAAACCTGGCCATGCAAACTCAATACACCTTGGCACTTGCAAGGTTATTCTCTTAAAGAGAAAATCTGGTGATGCCAATAAATACCTGTATTGATATACATATATATATACACACACATATATATATCTATCTTGATATTCTGGCTGTGCTGTGCAGCATAGTGTACCTGTTTAGGACAACTTTGGAAGTTGTCCTCAGTTTCATCTAGAAATGTTTTAATGATAGCACAAGCACAGGTCTGATGTTTCCAGCTTTTGGTATTAGTGTAAGTTGTGTAGCTTACACCAGCAAAGTTGCTTTTCAACTGATGGGGCAAAACCATCATCCCATGAGCGATGGCATAAAAGGTTATGTTTCTGGAGAGCTTCTGAATGCCAAATCCATGCCAACCAGAAACAGTGACTCTCTTGGCTGTTGACATTGGCTATGTTCTCCGTAGTTTCTGATCTCTGACTTCTCAGTTGTAGGTTTTTTAAAGCTGATGGTTGTTTCGTCAACAGTTATTTTTAGTTTAATTAGAGCGCATTACATTTTGAATAGAAAATGTTTCAAGAGGGCTCAGGAGTACCTTGCTCGGTAAGAAAGAAATTAAGATTTTTGCAGGTTTATTTCTCCTAGTTGGAAAACACATTCTGCTCATCAGTAACACATCATTGTAACTGCCCCACTACACGTACTTCACATGTGCCTTTCATAAGACAGATTTGTGCAACTGAAGCATAGTTCGCTGGGCTGGAGCCTAGCAACCCTGCTGGCACGACACATATTGTAAAAGGACACAAGAATTCTCTTAAAGCTGCAAAATACGTAAGCATTGAAGTTGGCAGTAGAGGCTTTACGTTGTGCAGGGTCTGCTTGTGTTTTTTTTGGTATGTTCAGTCAGACTCCAACCAAGGGATAACTGTGAAACCCACCATTACAGAAAACTTTTCTGCTTCTGAGTCTTTGGTTTTTTTTGCTTTCTGGTGACACCTCAGTGTTTTGGTCTTTTCCCGAACTGCGTGTTTGTGTTAGCACTTTGTGTGTAAGTTATTTTGCTCTAACAAGATTTTCTTCTTTATGTGTTTTCATTTGTTGAGCACTGTATATGGGTGATACTGAAGGTTGTGAACCTCTTGAGCTCTTTTTTAGTTTCAGAGCTGTTGCACAGCCTGCTGCCTGGTAAAAGGGAACTGTGTTCGAAAGCATGGCCAATCCCAACTAATTTTGAAGCCGAGTGGCACGGGCTTTTACCAGAAATGCTCCACATTTTTATCTGTGATTCTGTGATGGCAGGAAAGGACCATATTATGAGAGAGAGGGAAGCGAAAAGGAAGGGTAGCTTGAGCTTTCTGTGTCACGTGGAGAGTTTAATGTGTTAGTCCGGTGAGTAACCTGAGAAACCCTGCAACTTTCAGTGCTCTTGTTGCCCCAGTGTGCCTCAAAAGATAGAATGAAAATTAATTATGCATAGTTGTACCACGTTGGGCTTCTTTAGTGGTGATTTTAGCTGAATCTTGAGTTTTGGCCTGGTAAGACCAATACAGTCTCATTAATCTGTTTTTTTGCTTTAGAAGATAGCTGAAGGAATACTGCTAAGTCCCTGGCTCTGTATGGGGGTACATATGTGTGAATATTTGTATACAGTGTTACTGTGTTTGCACAGAAAAATCCAAAACTTACCCCTAGAAAATGAATAATGTGCCTCTTTTTTCTTTTATTTCAGTATGGGTAGTGAATATTGATGTAACTTCAAAAAAGTTTCTAGCAAGACAGATGTCTTTTTGCGTCTCTTGGGTGGGTGCAGATGCAGTGGAAGGTGCAGCAGCCTCCAGCACGGGGCAGAAGCAGCATCTCCATCCCTTGAATGTCTAGTGTGTTGACTGTGTGCCCATCACCGTTCTGGAGGGAAGCGTGTCCTCTGGGTAGTTTGATCTCACCACCCTTTTTGGCTGTGAGGGCAGTATCTTTCCTTAGTGAATCACCATCCCAACTGTGGTCAGAGCCAGGAACATAGTTTTGGGTGGAACACCAGTAAAAGAGCATGAGGTAAAAAGTCGCTTTGAATTAAGGCTTCAGCTGAGGGGGCAAAAAAAAAATTTACCAGCCTTATGTCACTATTTGTGGTAACTTTAGAAGTTTTGGGATGTGACCTCAAAACTTTATAGATTGATTATGACTTCAGGCTTGTATCAGAAAGTCATGGCTTAGGCATTCTCATTTCTCTTGATTTTACTGATATTTATCATTATGAGGCCATTACTGAGACGTAAAGAAGGATGGTTTGGTGTTGGGTGACAGCTAAGGACAAGTTACTGTGTTTTAGGTATTATTGGTTCAAATTTTGCATGGTGGCTTTTTTTTTTTTTTTTTTTTTTTTTTTTTTTTTTTTTTTTTTTTTTTTTTTTTTTTTTTTTTTTTTTTTTTTTTTTTTTTTTTTTTTTTTTTTTTTTTTTTTTTTTTTTTTTTTTTTTTTTTTTTTTTTTTTTTTTTTTTTTTTTTTTTTTTTTTTTTT